>NC_067399.1:640629991-640734991 GCF_016432865.1 Antechinus flavipes | reverse complement strand
TCTGTCTCTCTCCTCCCTTCTTCCCTTTCTTCTCTCTATTTCTGTCTCTCTGCCTCTCTCTACTTTTCTCTCTCCTCCCTTCTTCCCTTTCTCTCTCTATTTCTGTCTCCCTGCCTCTCTCTACTTTTCTCTCTCTCCTCCCTTCTTCCCTTTCTCTCTCTCTCTCCCTGTCTCCCTGCCTCTCTCTCTCTACTTTTCTCTCTCCTCCCTTCTTCCCTTTCTCTCTCTCTCTTCCCTGTCTCCCTGCCTCTCTCTACTTTTCTCTCTCCTCCCTTCTTCCCTTTCTCTCTCTCTCTTCCCTGTCTCCCTGCCTCTCTCTACTTTTCTCTCTCCTCCCTTCTTCCCTTTCTCTCTCTCTCTTCCCTGTCTCCCTGCCTCTCTCTACTTTTCTCTCTCCTCCCTTCTTCCCTTTCTCTCTCTCTATTCTGTCTCTCTGCCTCTCTCTGTCTCTCTCCTCCCTTCTTCCCTTTCTCTCTCTCTATTTCTGTCTCTCTGCCTCTCTCTCTACTTTTCTCTCTCCTCCCTTCTTCCCTTTCTCTCTCTCTATTTCTGTCTCTCTGCCTCTCTCTGTCTCTCTCCTCCTTCTTCCCTTTCTCTCTCTCTATTCTGTCTCTCTGCCTCTCTCTGTCTCTCTCCTCCCTTCTTCCCTTTCTCTCTCTCTATTTCTGTCTCTCTGCCTCTCTCTACTTTTCTCTCTCCTCCCTTCTTCCCTTTCTCTCTATTTCTGTCTCCCTGCCTCTCTCTACTTTTCTCTCTCCTCCCTTCTTCCCTTTCTCTCTCTCTCTTCCCTGTCTCCCTGCCTCTCTCTACTTTTCTCTCTCCTCCCTTCTTCCCTTTCTCTCTCTCTCTCTCCCTGTCTCCCTGCCTCTCTCTACTTTTCTCTCTCCTCCCTTCTTCCCTTCTCTCTCTCTCTTCCCTGTCTCCCTGCCTCTCTCTACTTTTCTCTCTCCTCCCTTCTTCCCTTTCTCTCTCTCTTCCCTGTCTCCCTGCCTCTCTCTACTTTTCTCTCTCCTCCCTTCTTCCTTTCTCTCTCTCTATTTCTGTCTCCCTGCCTCTCTCTACTTTTCTCTCTCCTCCCTTCTTCCTTTCTCTCTCTCTCTTCCCTGTCTCCCTGCCTCTCTCTACTTTTCTCTCTCCTCCCTTCTTCCCTTTCTCTCTCTCTCTTCCCTGTCTCCCTGCCTCTCTCTACTTTTCTCTCTCCTCCCTTCTTCCCTTTCTCTCTCTCTCTTCCCTGTCTCCCTGCCTCTCTCTACTTTTCTCTCTCCTCCCTTCTTCCCTTTCTCTATCTCTATCCCTGTCTCCCTGCCTCTCTCTACTTTTCTCTCTCCTCCCTTCTTCCCTTTCTCTCTATTTCTGTCTCCCTGCCTCTCTCTACTTTTCTCTCTCCTCCCTTCTTCCCTTTCTCTCTCTCTATTTCTGTCTCCCTGCCTCTCTCTACTTTTCTCTCTCCTCCCTTCTTCCCTTTCTCTGTCTCTATTTCTGTCTCTGTGTCTCTCTCTCCTCCTCTCCCTTCTCTTTCTCTCTCTGTCTCTCTCCTTTCCTTCTTTCCTTTCTCTGTCTCTGTCTCTCTCTCTCTCTCCCTCTCCCTTTCTCTCTCTCTGTCTCTCTCTGTCTCTGTCTCTGTCTCTCTCTCTGTCTCTGTCTCTCTTTCTCTCTCCTTCCCTTTCTCTCTCTCTCTTTCTCTCTCTCTTTCTGTCTCTCTCTGTCTCTCTCCTCCTCTCCCTTCTCTTTCTCTCTCTCTCTCTCTATTTCTGTCTCCCTGCCTCTCTCTACTTTTCTCTCTCTCTCTCTCTCTCTCTCTCTCTCTCTCTCTCTCTCTCTCTCTCTCTCTGTCTCTCTCTCTCTCTCTGTCTCTCTCTCTCTTTCTCTCTCCTTCCCTTTCTCTGTCTCTACTTTTCTCTCTCCTCCCTTCTTCCTTTTCTCTCTCTATTTCTCTCTGCTCTCTTTCCTGACTGATTGGTCTGTTGTATGTGTCACAGCCTCCCTCCCCGGTTCCGTCTCTCTCGCGTTTGCGCCTCTCCCCCTCCCCCCTCCTCTCTCTCCGCTGCCGGTTCTCCTCCCACCCGCTTCCTCGTCACTGGCTCTCCCGCACTCCTTCCTTTCCTCCAGCATCCCCGCTCGCTCGTTGCATCCCGACTCCGCCCCGCATCGCCCCCTGCTGGCCCGCCTTGGTCCTGCAATCCCTTGCTGCAGCACCTCGGACAGCGTCGCGGGAGCCGTGGCAGCCTGTTGGCTGCTCTCTCGCGACAACCCGAAGAGTAGAGCTGGACTTTGAGCCAATTGGGGGGAGGGTGCGGCGCGTGGAGGGGGAGGGGGGTTCTCGCGAGAGGCTCTGCTGCAGGAGGAGGCGGTGGCAGCGGCAGTCCTGCTGCGGGAGCGGGCGCGCGAGGAGGAGCCGGCTCGCGGGCGCGCGCTTGCCCCCTCCCAGCCCCGAAGCCTAGAGCGGAGGGGCTGCACCATTCCGAGTGCATCGTCCGCTTCTCGCCCGGCCGTGCAGAGCCTTGCCTTGCCGTGCAGAGCATTGCCTTGCACTGCGTGGCAGCTCACAGATTTTCTCCCTCTCCCCTTCCCCCCCTCTCCCCCAAGTCTCTGGCTGTGGAGCAGCCCTCGGGTGGGTGAGTTGTGGGACTGGGCCTCGGGGGGGGGGGGCAGCAGGGTTGGGAGCGGGAGGCCCCGACCGGCCGCCGCTATACATAGCCGCGGAGATCCGGGATTAGGGCTCCGGGTCTCGGAGCTTCAGGCTTTGCTGCAGAGGACAGGGCGCGGGGGCGGGGCGGGGGCGTTGGGCTGGGGGCACCGACCCGCTGGACCACCCGGGCTAGGGGGCTGAACCCCTCCTGCTTCCCTTCGCGTTGCGCCCCTTATCCCCTTTACCTGCAGAGGTGGCGAGGAGAACCGAGGTGACCTTCGTTCTGTACGGGCTTGGGGGGGTGTCCCTTGGAGGGGGGAAAGGTGCGGTTTCTGCTGCCGGTGGAGAAGCCGCAGGGAGACCGCAGGTTAAGGCGCCACCCAAGGCCCCAGAGCAATCCCCTCTTCCTCCATCCTTCCCTCATCTTCCTCTCTTGGCGCTACTCCCCCCTCCCCCTTCCATTGACGTAAGGCTGCATGGACCTGATGCCATTGCCTGAGTTTCCAGCTCCTTTTCCTTAGAAACCACCTTCCCGTCCCTTCCAGTTCTGATATTCTCTCTTCTAACACCTTCCCCGCCATGGGCGTGGGGGGAGAAAGGGGATGCGAGCAGGGCCGTTAGTTAAGGCCCTTCTCTTCAGGCCAGTCTGGGGCTCGGCCACAGAATCCAGCACAGGTGTTTAAAAATTGATTTTTTTAATCCTGAGCCTCAGACTGATAGATTGTGGGGAACAGAAGGCAGATTTGGCCAGTGCCGCCGGCGTGACCTCCCCTGTGGAGTGCTTAATGGTGGTGAAGTTCTGGTCGCTCCTGTAGGGTCACAGGACATCCCTCTGGTCAGTGCCATGATTCAGTCTTTGGACAAATGTTTACGAAGGGACCGTTCACCCCCAGCCCTGGGTTAGGCTGCACTGGGGGAGAGGAGACGGGGAGGCAGGAGCTGCGGTGCCTGCTGTATACCGCGGGATCTGAAATCAGGACCTGGACCCCATTCCCATGAATCGGTTTGCTATTACCTGTGTGACCTTGGAGAAGTGACTTAATCTCTTTGAGCCTGTTTCCTTATCTGTACAATTTTGGGGCCGAAGTAGATGGAACTATAAGATCTCTTCTGATTCTAAGTCCTCTGATCCCTTAGGGAGCTCAGTCTAGTAGGGACATGGGACACCCAGATGAGAAGTAACTGGTAATCACTGTGATGCCTCTGGGGTGGGCTGGCTCTTGGCTCTGAGCTAAGTGCTGGAGAATGAGGTACATGGTTTCCCTGCTCTCAGTTGGTGTTTGGGGCTGGGGGAGAACAATGTGACTCCCGAACTGGGATGTCAGGGGCTTTGGGTAGGAGAACCCAAGCATACCTATGCAAGGCTGGGAGTTCTTGGGGATTTGAATATAAAAGGGGGAGTACGTACTTAGCAAAGCTTGAGCCTTGAGACTTGGGGCTTAGGGCTCCTTAGCTTGCTTTTCTTACTGAGAGCAACAAATTGCTTCCACTCTCCTGTGCCCAAGCTTTCCCTAGACAATTGCAGCCCCCATCACTTTTCATGAGGGATGTGGGAAGTGTACAGGATAATGGATAGAAAGTGTTTTGACCTCTTTGGAGAGAGCTTGTAAGTTAATTCTTCCCTCTGGTTTTCTATTCTGTAATTCCTTCCGGGAAACTCATCTTCCTTACCTCCAGTATCCTTTCCTCTGCTTATGCAGTCAGAGCTCAGAAGGACTTTAGAGACCATCTAGTCTAATTTATTAGACTAGATGGTCTGATACCCTGATTTCACAGAGGAGGAAACTAAAGGCCAGTGAAGGGAGTGACATTTTCCCAAGGTCATAGACTTAGTAAATAGCACAGCTAGAAAGAGAATCCAGGTCTCCTGATTCCCAGAGCAGGCCTCTTTCCTCTGCACCATAGCTCCATTTCCCCATGATGATGTCCCAGAAGGCATTTTCTCAGAGCTCCGTGAAGCAACAGTGTCAGGAGCCACATAGAATCAGAGTATCAGAGTTGCAAAGGAGCTCAGAGATCATCCATCTCTACCTGAGCAGAAATCCTGCCTATACCATCCTCAACAAGTGAACATTCAGACTGAAGACTTCATGTGACGGAGAAGTCACTTCCATATTTAGCAGCTCATTCCATGTTAGGATCATTCTTTCTTACATTGACCTGGAATTCTGTTTTCTTGAGCCAAGTGTGACAAGTCTAAACCCTCAGCCCTACATATTCTTGTAGACCGGGGTGGGGAACATCCAGCCTGAATAAGACAGAACAAAAGCATTTGCTAAGGCAACTACAAGTGATGGTGAGTTGAAGCCTAAGTAAAACACATTGTGTGATCTGTGAATGATGTTATAAAATCCAAATGGCCCTTGGCAGAAAAGAGATTCCCCACCTCTGTTGTAGACTGTACACATAACTCTCCCTGTCCCATCCCTTTGCTCTGGTTTTTCTTCAGGCCAGATAGCTCTAACTCTTTTATTCCATTCACCTTGACATGTTTTCAAGTCCATTCCCAGTTCTGATTGTCCTCCCCTGGACATCTAGCTTGTCGATATCCTTTCTGAAATGTGAGATCTGGGACTGAATATAGCTTGACTAGGGAAGAAAAGTCTCAGAGTGACAGATTAATGCTTGATGTAAGGGAGAAACCTTCCTAATGGTTAGAAATATGGGCTTCCTAAGAAATGACTATTCTTTCTCAGGAGAGTCAAGTCAAGCAGTCTTAAGAAAAGGTTGGAAGGTCACTTATTGAATATGGTAGAAAAGGGATTCCTGTTCAGGTACAGGTTGGGTTAGGTGAATTCTGAGGCTCTTTCAAAATCAGCAATTCTGGATATAGCGGATGGTGACTTCTTTTTTTTTTCTGATATCTTAAAGTAATCTAAGATCATATTACCCTTTTTGGAAGTCATATTATATAGTTTACTCTCTGAACTTAAAGTCCATTGTAGAGGTAACTCTTCCTATTTAACTTTCACCATTTGAATAAGTTGGGGGCAGCTAAGTTGTCTCAGTGGATAGAGTGCTGGGTCTGCAGCCAGGAAGACTTCCCTTCCTGAGTGTAAATACAACTATTTGACTCTGGGCAAGTCACTTAATTCTGTTTGTCTCAGTTTCTTCATCTGTAAAATGAGCTGGAGAAGGAAATGGCAAACTACTCCAATATCTTTACCAAGAAAGTTCTAAATGGGTTCATGAAGAGTAAGTCATGACTGATAACGAATGAAAAACAAAAGTGATAGTTAAGGAGAAAATACACACACACACACACACATGTATATGTAATTTTTCTCTTCTCTTCTACCCCTAAAAGATGCTGATAATGCCCAATAACTTTTTTTTTTCAATCTAGATTAGATTCCAGGACTCCTAATACTTGGCCATCTAGTCCCACTCTAATTGGGAAATAATGCAGCTTTCATGTTCCTCTAGCACTGCTTTTCCAGGGTTAGGTGCAGCTACTTAGAATCTAGAAATTTGCTTTTCCACCACTGCCCCAATTGCTACAACCTCTCAGACCAAGATACTGCAACCTTTGGAGCTAAAGGGGAGATGTCCAGTTAGATTAATGCTTAGAAAAGGGGGGGGGGGGAATCAAGAGCTGGACTCTTCAACTCCTTGCTTTTTGCAGGGTATCAACAAAAAGAAGTGGCTCTGATCTATTAATGTGGTTGTTTTTGTTGATATGTGGTGTCAATAATCAATAGTCAATCAGTTCACCCTCAGCAAGAAAAAATCCAAATTCTAGACAAAGGCTCACCATAATATATGTTCTTCAGGTTGATAGGGAGTTCTCATTAATGCAAGTTGGTGGGAGAGCAATCATGGTTGATGCTCAACAAGCAATCAATAATGATTGGTTGATGTCATTTACAATAAGCATTTATGGAGCATCTTACTTTGTGCTAGGTACTAGGAATATAAAGTGGTATAAACCAGGGTCCTTGTCTTTCGGGAGAATTGTTATAGAGGCTAAAAAAGAGGAAGAGAGTCCACAGTGCAAGATGGTTTGAGAACATTAGAATAGAAGGTCTCCAAGTTTCTTTCCAGGTTGAAATTCCATCATTCTCTAAGTAGCAAATGAGTGTTTAGACAAGTAGGAAGAAATCAGTCAGTGTGGACCAGGTTGTTCTTACTGGGCTTCCTAAAAGGAGAGAGAGGGCAGGAGAGGGGATTTGAGGTGGACCATAAAGGATTAGTGGGACTTACACAATCAGAGACAAGGAGTTAGGAAGGATTTTCTAGTTAAGATGAGAAGAACAAGTATTGTTTCTTATCTGTTTTTGTCTCTGTATTAAATCAGTGAATAGTGTGATAGGATCAGAGACACAAGGAAGTCATGGTAAGGAATAGTGAATAGAATAGTCTGAATAGGATAGAAGGTCATTTCTGGAAGTAATATGAAGTTAGTGATGAAGGAAATTAAAAAAAAAAGATGGGAATAACATTCATTAAGCATTCTTTATGTGTAATGCACTGTATAAACTTGAGAATTCAAAAAAGAAGGCAAGGTAGTCTCTACTCCCAAAGAAATAGTATTTGTTGATGGAAAACATTGAATGCCAGGTACAAAAGTTTACATTTGAACCTTATAGGCAATAGGGAGCTATTGTGACTTCTTGAGTAGGGCATTTTCTATGATACCATAGAAAATGTTTTGGGAAGAATATAAATAGATTTCAGGTATCTGGAGTGGGCAATTAGGGTGAAGAGGGAGGAGGAATACAAAGATTGTGATTCAGGGACAACTGAATATGATCCAGCTACAAAATGAGATGATCTGAGAAAGAATAAGATGTGTCCAAGAAAGTAGGAATATTGAGAAGGAGGGTATTATGTCAGTAAAACTTTCTCTCGTACTGGGGGAGTAGCAGAAGTTTAGATTTCTCTGAGTTGCAGTACTTCCAGTTTTACCAATTCATGGGAAGAAGATGTGAAAAAAAGGCCTGAATTTTAGCATCAGATTTATTCCTGATATGCTGTGTGGTCATGAATGTCTTTCTTTTTGTTTAAGATCTTAGTCATCTCCATCTATAAAATGGTCCAATATATCATCCTGTCTCCCAGTTTTATAGCACATGAGATGATAGGAGAGTAAGATTCTTTATATTCATTTAATTTAATTCAATAAGTATTTATTAAATAGCTCCAATGTGGTAGAAACTCTGCTAGGTCTTAAGGATTAAAAAATAAAACCCACAATAGTCCTTGCCCTCACAGGGCTTCCAGTCTGTTGGAGCTAAAGAGTAGGAAACAACATGTAGAAAGATAAATCCAAAATGGTTTCTCATCTCCCAGGGAAAGGCACTAACAGTTGGAAGAAGGGGTGGAAGATCAGGAAGGCCTCACATAGGTAACGGCAGTTGAGTTTTGAAGGAAGATGGAAATTCTAAGAGATGAAATGAAGGACTGAGTATGGACAACAACCTTGTTTGAACAAAGGCACAGAGACATGAAAGCTGAAATGTTTTGTTGATGGAATGGAAAATATATCAGTTTGGACAATTGGGCTTTTAACCTCTTGGAACATAGCTTGGATGTGATGGCCCCTGAGGTTCCTTTCAACTTTTAAATTCTTGGATATGGTGTAGTGGAAAGAAGCAGGATTTGGAATCACAGGACCTGAGTTCAAATTCTATTTTAAATAGTACCTGAACCTGACTTTAAATAATTTAAATGGTACCTGAAAGATTAGGTAAGTTATGTAATATCTTTGGGTTCCACTTTCTTCATCTATAATGTGAGATGAATGGGCCAAATTACTTCTAAGGTCTCCATAGGACTTTTAATTTTTATTTGAGGCAGTGAGATATAATGGAAAGTTTTTAGGACTTGGAAGTGAAGGATCTGCCAAATTCTGGCTCTGCCATTTACTAATTTGGTTATCTTAAGGAAATCATTTCCTCTTTCTGGTTCTCAATTTCCTTATCTGCAAAATGAAAGAGTTATATGAGATGGCTTCTCAGATTCCATTCAGTTCTAAATCTATGCTCAAAACCTAGGGAGGATTAGATTTGTTATTAATAATTAACAAGGCCATATAATGTCCCTAAAAGATGGTCATTCATTCCTTTTCACACACTTGGGGAAGAGTGGATTGCCATTTCTCCTTTCTTAAGTCCTTCCTCTCTATCCCCATTTTATAGATGAAAAGACTGAGACCCATCGAGGCTATGCCTGGACTCTCTGGAGTCCTTTTCCTTCTCTTTCCTTCTGATGCATTCCTAGAGATCTCCTATCTGAGACTTTCCTTTCTTGATTGGTGACCCCCTTTTACTATCATTTTAGAATTAAAAATCCTAAATATCTTACCTATATTACCTATATTTCTTGCCTGCTGCATGACTACTTCAAGAAAATATTGCCCTGAGAAACCTCTGCTCTACAGATGCCCTTCCTTTCCTTCTCTTGAATATATAAACTGCCTTGTCTTTTTGCATTTGTATTCTCAGCATTTAGCACAGGGCCTAGTATACAATGTAGTATACAATATTATTCAATAAGTACTAAATAAATATTGTCTGTCTCCATCCATCCGTCCATCCATCCTTCCCCCCTTCTATCCATCCTCTACTCTCATGTCTTTACTAAGCCATATTTATCTGTATGTTATTCTTAATACACAAAGATGATATTTTTTGAGTTATATATCCAAGGGTAGAGATGGGCTCTATTGAGTCACTGCTAACATTCTTCTGATTAGTGGGAGACACTTAGAGGACAAATTGGTCTGAGAATGGGGTTAGGAATCAGTCTTTAGGGGTAGACTTTTGCTCATGGACAGGTTTGGAAGGTCAGTCTGTGACTAGAAGTAGGAGGTCAGTTTTTGACCAGGTTTATGAGAACGTGTAGCTGGGTTCAACAGGTCATTCTGGCTACGGTGAGAGGTCAGTCTGTGGTTGAGTCTGTGATCGTAATTTAAGGGCCTTTCTTTGGCTAGCTGTAGGGATCAGCGTGTGTCCAAAATTAGAGCTCATCAATAGCCAAGATTTGATACTCATCCCATGACTAATGCTAGGGTTCAGTCTTAGAGCATCAGCCCAGTCTGGGGGGGTCAGTCTGTTAAGGGAAAACCCTTGGCCATGTGTGTTCCTCCTGTATGGAACTCCCCTTACCATTCCTTTTGACAGTGTGGGGTCTTGGTTAATAGGATTGTAGAACTTAGAGCTGGAAGAGATCTAGGATCATCCTTCTCATTAAAAAATAAACATTGTGCACAATAACAGCAATATTGTAACAGTGATCAACTGCAAAAGACTTAGTTACTGTGATCAAGACAAGAAACCAAGACTATTCCAAAGTACCCATGATGAAAAATTCTGTTTACTTCCAGAGAGCTGAACTCTTGAGTCCAGATTAAAGGACTATTTTTTCCCTTCCTCTCTCCTTCCCTCCCTCTCTCCCTCCTTCCCTCCCTCTATTCCTTTCTCCTTTTTTCCTTCCTTCCTTCTTTTCTCTCTGTCTCTGTCTCTTTCTCTCTCTTCCTCATTCTGTCCCTCCCTAGTTTCCTCTCTCCCTCCTTCCTCTCTCCCTGCTTTTTCTCTCTCTCCTTTCTCTCTCTCTCTCTCTCTCTCTCTCTCTCTCCTCTCTCTCTCTCTCTCTCTCTCTCTCTCTCCCCCTCCCTCCCTCTCTCTCCCTCCCTCCCTCTCCCTCCCTCCTTCCCTCCCTCCTTCCCTTTCTTCTTCCCTTTCTTCTTTCCTTTCTCCTACTGCTGCAACATGTCTATTATGGAAAAATTTTTTAAAGTGAGGAAACATCTAGAGAGAAAAAGAAATATGACTCAGACCTTAAAGTTTAGTATGTTTGGAATACAGAGAGAACATTGGATAGAAAGGGTTAGAGACTTGGAACGCTCAGGTTGGTAGAATATGAGACGATGCATTTCTCTCAGGAATGGAGTGAGATAATTGGGCAAGACTTGCAGAAGGAGACATGAGAGTTAGCTCTTCCCTCATCTGAGTATGTGGATCACTAATCTCCAGTTCCTTTGCTTGTAGCCCCAACTTCTCTCTTGTGAGGATGGAGGATATTAGCGTTGGAGTCAAGCTTTTCTCATTGTTTATTCCTAGATGCCATTCCTCCAAGGGTTCTTAGGGAGGAAGTTCAAGGTTCTGACTTCCTGGTCTCAGCTGCAGGTAGTATTTCTCAGAAGAAGAGTACAAGGGGGACAAAGGAATCCTGCCATACCATGCTGTGATCCTGGCTTCCCTCTGTTCTCTCTTTCAGCTCAGGACCAAGAAGACGTGGATAGATCCGTGGCTGCACCTGAGTGCCAAGGACTGGTATCACAATGGCAGGTAAGAAGGGATGCTGAGGATGTAAAGGGGATATTTTTGGGGTATCAGAATGGAAGTAGTGGGTAGACTGACTTGAATACCCAAACTGAGTCCTGACATTTCATTGAGGATAGAATAAGAATCTTAGCTGTGCAAAGAACTTTAACTATCTCACCCAATGCAATAATTTCTTATTCAGCTTCCTGATTGGAGCTGCTCTAATACTTTCAGTGATGGACAGGCTTGTTTCATTATTGTCCCATGCTATTTTTTGGAAATGCTTCTTTAGACTGAGTTGAAATTCACCTTTCTGCATTTTATGAGATCATAATGCTCAAAGGACTTTTAGTCATTGATTAGACTGGGATGGGGGGGTGGGATGGAACCTTTTTTTCTGTCAAGGGTCATTTGAATATTTATAATATCATTTACAGGCCATGCAAAATTATTACCTTAAAAATTAGCCTTCTATACTTGGTCAAACATTTAATTAACTTACCCCTAATATGATGGCTAGAACTGCAATTGCCTTGGCAGGGCCAGACTAAATGATTTCACAGGCCTTAAAAGTATGATCCATAGGCCAGATGTTTCTCATCTCTGGTTTAGACCAAACCCTTCATTTTCTGGATGAGGAAATTAAAGTTAATTGACTCGATCAATAAATCATTATTGGGCATAAGTAATAAGGAACAGAGGAGAGATCTGAATACAGACTATTGCAGTCAAATTAGAAGGAAAGCAGGAAACTGAGAGGTACTATATAATTTACCCCTTAGTTTCCTGCTTTCCTTCTAATTTCTCTGATAAATGCTTCATTTCTCAAATATATAGAGAATTGGGTCAATTTTATAAAAATAAGAGCCATTTCCCGATTGATAAATCCTCAGAGGAGATGAATGGCAGATAAGCAGCTTTCAGAATAAGAAGTCAAAACTGTTAATAGTCATATGAAAAAATGTTTGAAATTACTATTGATTAGAGGAATGTGAATTAAAACAACACTGAAATACCACCTTGCATCTAGCAAATTGCCTAACAAAAGGGAAAAGGACATGTGTGTATATATACACATATATTTATATATATGTATAATTTATAGCAGCTCTTTTTTTTTTTTATGGTGTCACAGAAGTAAAAACTGAAGGAATGCCTATCAACTGGAGAATGGCTGAACAAGTTGTATATGATTGTGATGCAATATTCTTGTGCTATAAGCAATGGTGAACAGGATGGTTTCAGACAAACTTAGGAAGAATTACATGAACTGATGCAAAAGAAATTGAGCAGAACCAAGAGAATATTGTATACAATAATAGAAATATTGTAATGATGATTACTTGTGAAAGACAGTCTGATTAATGCCAAAGACAATTCTAAAATAATCACGATAAAAAACAAATGCTATCCACCTCCAGTAAGAGAATTGATGAACTCTGAGTGGAGACTTAAAATACTATTTTCATTTGATTTTTCTTACTTTTTTTTTTTTTTTGCAACATGGTTAATATGGAAATATGTTTTACTTGATGTCACATATATAATGGCTATAATTACATGGCTTCTTAATGGATGGGGGAAGGGCTAGATGGAAGGAGAGAATTTGGAACTCAAAATTAAAAATGAGTAAATGCTAAAAATAAATAAAGATTAATTTTCTCTCAAAAAGGAAAAGGAAAATGTACTCTTTGGTCTTGTCTATTTAGACTGCTTTGCTCTCTTCTTTGTTCTGAGCCCCAGTTTCCTAGCCTAAAGACAGCAGAGCATAATAGATACAGAGCTGGCTTAGGAGCCAGAGTGACCTGGATTCAGGTCCTTCCTCTGACCCTTACTAGTATTGTGACTCAAGGGGAGTCATCCTTTGAAAGCCCTTGGCAACTAGAGATGCCATTCAGTATTGTTGGAGTGAATGCCTCACCTGGTACTTAATAAAATTATAGGTCAAGACCCCATCCCTATCCCAGGAGACCTTTGACTTAGATCTCTTCAAGGAGAGATGGGAAGGACACTCTCGATTTTAAAGATATCTGAGTTGAGAAATATCTCCAAGAGTATCTAATCCATCTCTTACCTTAATAGGGATGCCCTCTAAAGGATATCACTTCTGTCCCCTCTACTTGAAGGCCTCCAAGGACAGGAAACTTACTACCTACAAAGTCCTTTTCATTTTTGAATAGCTATAACTTGTTAAGTTTTCAGCTATATTGAGCCTACAGTTGCCTCCCTGTAACTTCAGTTCATTGTTCCTTCTTTTCTCTGAGGCTGAGAAGAACAAGTAGTTTCTCATTAAATATAAGTTTCCCAAGAATCAGATTTCTAAGAACTCAACAATTCTTGTGACTCAATTTGACTGCTGACAGATTGGTCTGGCTAGGTCTAAACTCTGATCTCAGGTCATTTCCTTGGTGGAGAAAGAATGAATACTCTTCAGCATGAATATTCCTACCTTACTGTAGAGATCTTGCCATTCTGACTTATAGATATTAAGGTCCCTATGATACAATAGGCTATCCCCTATGGAGGATAGTTGAGTTGGGAGCAATCCTGCCTAGAGAAAGGGCCAGTTATATTCCTCTAATTTTTTTGCCCCTCACTCCCTCAATCATTTACATGAGCTATTGGAAAAATGGTCAAAGTACCGTATACCTAGCTCTGTTATCATGGACAAGTCTCTTAATGTAAGTTTCTTCTTTTTAAAAATGGGAATAACAATACCTGTGCTACCTAATTTTTTTTAAAGCTTTTTATTTTCAAAACATATGCATAGATAATTTTCAACATTCACCCTTGCAAAATCCTGTGTTCCAAAAAATTTTCCCTTCCTTTTCCCCTGCCCCGTCCCTTATATGGCAAGTAATTTGATATATGTTAAATATGTGCAATTTTTCTATACATATTTCTACAATTATCATGCTACACAAGAAAAATCAGATCAAAAAGAAAAAAAAGAGAAAGAAAACAAAATGCAGTATGCTCTCTCTTTCACAGTGTTGTTGTGATACTCAAATGAGACTGCATTTAAAGGATACTACATAAATATTAGTACTACTAATATTATTCTTATTTATTTCCTTCTTAGAATCCTTAACTTCCTTCAAGGATGGGGAGAGGAAAAGAGGATATTAGCTGATACTTAAGATATTCAGTCATGTCAGTCATTTTTTTTTTAAAAATTAAATTAAATTAATTTTTTTGCTGAGGCAGTTAGGGTTAAGTGACTTGCCCAGGGTCACACAGCCAGGAAGTAATTTTCAACTATTTATGATCCATTTGGGGTTTTCTTGGCAAAGATAATGAAATGAGTTGCCATGTTCTTCTCCGGCTCAAACTGAGACAGACAGCATTAAGTGACTTGCCCAGGCTCACACAGCTAGTAAGTATCTGAGTCTGGATTTCAATTCAGGATGAGGAGTCTCCTTGACGCCATACCCAGCACACTAGGGATCACGTGCATTATGGCACCACCTAGCTGTCCACTGAAGATGATAAATATTCATACAAAATGCTATAGTATTGATGAAAGAATAAATACATACTAAGGGCTAATAACCAAATAAATGAATGAATGAATGAATCTTTCCTCTTGCCTCTAGGGGAGAGTACTTTCTCACTCTCCAGTTACCTTGTATTTATTTATCTGTGTATCACCCTTTCCTCAGAATGAAAAGTCCTGGAAGGCGGGGATTTTTATTCTTTTGTTTTTGTCTTCCCTAGCACTGTGCCTTAATAGCATAATAAATGTTTCTTGAATTGAATTGGTCCATATTTTGCATTTAAGTGATGTAGTGGCTTGAGCTTGGCCTGGAGTCAGAAAGGCTTGATTTGGAATCAGGTCTCAGACACTAGCTGTATGATCTTAGGCAAGTCACCAACCTCCCCAAAAACTCTAAACCCCAAACCCCCAAAATCTGTTTGTCTCAGTTTCCTCATATGTAAAATGGGACTAATAATAGTAACTATTGTTGTTGTGAGAATCAAATAAGACAAATAAAGCACTTAGCATAACGTTTGGCATGTAATACATGCCCCATAAACACTAGCTAGCATTATTATTGCAATTATTATTATAATGATTTATATTAAGATTACAAAGTGCTTTACATATACTATTTCATCGGATCGAGACCTTGACTTACTCGATTTATATTTCTGCTGCAGAAAAAGTGAACAATTTCCCTCCCCTGCCCAAGTTCATCCCTCTGAAGCCATGTTTCTATCAGGACTTCGAGGCTGAGATTCCCCCTCAGCACCTCACTATGACCAAACGCCTCTATTATCTCTGGATGTGTAAGTATCAGCAGGTCGGGATAGAAGGGATGGGGGGAGAAGTGCAGGAGTTTGGGGGCATTTGGGGGACCACCCTGAGCACAGGCTTGGTCTCTGAGAATTTCCACATCCCTAGTCTGCTTGTATTCTGGTCCCTGCTTAGTATCACATGATAACTCACATAACCTGCCAACCCCAGCCCATGCCTCATATCCCATCTAGCCATCCACCAAGAAACCCTAGGTTTACCTGGGAAACTTATCTGTTCCATCTCAAACAGTTGCTCTCTGGATTTGACTTCTTCCTAGAGAAGGCTGTCCATTCAGTTTTGGAACCCTGGGGCTGTCCAGCCACCCTACAGGAAAAACAGCCCCACCCAGGATTCTTGCCATTTCCCCAGAGACCCATGTATACCCCCTTTACTTGGCCCCTATAGTAAGTAGTACAATAAAAGTGTTATCTTTTACTCTGAGAATAGTAAACAAATTGCTTTGCTGTGGAAAGGTAATAGAATGCCTTATTAAAATGTTAGCCCCTTGTGGATGAGAACTCATTTTGGGTTTTATATTCCCTCCCCTCTACCTGCCCTGGAGACCTGTAGAGCAATACTCAGTGGGGCCATTTTTTCCCACCTTACCTTTGTTCGTCAGAAGGTTTCCTTTTCTCTGCCTTTGTTTCCACTTTCCATGCTTCAGATTTTCCTTTGGGCCAGCAGGCAGAGCTTCACCTGTTCCTTTTTCTCTCTGAGCAGTTGATGGGGAGGAGGAGGAGGAGAAAGAAGAGGTTTTCTTCCTGAGGAGGTCTTCCTCCCTTCTCCTCTCTTCTCCTTTCCCTTTAGGTTCTCCTTTCTCTTCTATGTAATTTTTTTCTCCCCATCTTATCTTCTCTTTTCCTCCCTTTCTAATGATAGCAGTTTGGGGAAGCTCTGGAAGTGGTCTCAGACTTCAATGAGTTCAGGACTGAGGAATTACCGCTCTATACTATAGAGAAAGTAACTTCTGGATGTTTGGCCTGAGAACTGAGTTTTTGTGGATAATTTAACCTTAATCCATACCTAATATCTGCCTGTTCCAGCCATGTTTTTGACCAATCAGCCCATCTATCACTGTTCACTTTAGAGAACAGAGGGTGGGGTATGAATCCAGGAATAGAAACATTCCCAAGTTCCTCCCAGCTTAGAACTCACACCTGATTCCCCACCTCTTCCCCAGCTGTGCAGGCTTTGCTATAGTGACTGCCCATCATCTGAAGGCAGATTTGCAGATGGCTCCTTGCCATGGTTCTGTAGAAGAAACTGGCTTCCTTCTGTTTTTTGGATGAAGTCTTTCAGAGACACTTTATTCAGATTATAAGCAAGCTAGTTACAGTAGGGTGGACTGAGGCCATCTCCAGATTCTGAAGAAAGAATGGTGCAGAAGAGCACCTAGAATCAGTGAGAGAGACCTCTCTTGGGACTCTTTGAACCTTTTCATGAACTAAGATTCATTTGTTCTTTTCCCTTAATGGTCTCTGTACTCCACACCAGCATCTCTGATCTTAGGGGATCACTGACAGTTTTGTACATGCAAAAAATAGGAAAAGGCCAAGTCTTATAAGAGAAAGTGTTTCCTATCCCTCTATTCTAATCCTATGACACCAAGGTGAAATTATTACATTAATTGGTTATTTCTAAAAAATCTCATTAAAACAAGATTATACAATGATCAATTTTGATGGACATGGCTGTTTTCACAGTGATTCGGGCCTGTTCCAATGGTCTTGTGATGGAGAATGCCATCTGCACCTAGAGAGAGGACTGTGGGGACTGAGTGTAGATCACAACATAGTATTTTCACTCTTTTTGGTGTTGTGTGCTTGTTTTTTGTTTTCTTTCTCATTTTTTTTCCTTTTTGATCTGATTTTTCTTGTGCAGCATGATAATTGTGGAAATATGTGTAGAAGAATTGCACAGATTTAACATATATTGGATTACTTGCCATCTAGGGGAGGGGATGGGAGGAAGGGAGGGAGAAAAAAATTTGGAAGACAAGGTTTTTCAAGGGTGAATGTTGAAAATTATCTATGCATATGTTTTGAAAATAAAAAAAAACTTTAATTAAAAAAAATCTCATTAAATAGTCACAAGTTGGCTATTTCAAAAACCCATTATCAAACCTGATTGAGGGAGTCTTGTTTTGATATACCTATGAAAGGATTTCTAGTGACATTGAAATATATTACATATTTGGGTGTCTCCTAAAGTGGTCAGAGAAATTTTCCCTAAAAGAGGAAAGAAAGACATTGTGGTACCTTCATTAAAAGGTTCAGCCAGGCCTCTCTCTAAGAGTTACAACCTCACCTCTCAATAGATGTATTGGTACAAGACTTCCTCAATTAGGTTTGATTATTGGTTTTTGAAATACTCAACTTGTAATTATTTAAAGAGATTTTTTAAAAATAACCAATTTATACATAACTTCACCTTGATGTCTCCTTGACCTTCCCAAACATCAACATCTATCTGAAAATGGTAGAAAAATGTGATGTGCATTTTTAGCACTCCTAGGAGGTGGCCATTCTCTTCTTTGCCTTGCACAGTAGACTGCTGATTTGTTAGAATAAACTTTTATCCAGGATCAAAGTGAGATCATAGGCAATAGATAAACCAGATTTATGTCCCCTAGGGACTCTTTCTCATCCAGAAAATTCCAGGGCTTACAATTAAAGCAAAGTGTAAACTGTGATTCTGGCAGGTCTTGGATTGGTTTCTACATGTAAGGTAATACATGATAGTCATGGAAACAAATACATTTTTTGTCCTCAGTAGGCTCATAAAAGACCTTTTTAAATGCTTCTAGCTCTTTCCCTTGTCTTTTCAATCCTATCTCTCATTCATTTATAACATATTTATAATACATTCAAACCAAACATCAGTGATTAAATTAAAAATCATAAATGTAAAACAATTGTGAAGATGAAAAACCCAAGAGACAGAATTTCGGGATAATTAATTAGTTAATTACTTGGTCATTGGTTTCTTTTGGTAACCATAGACACTTAATGGAGACACTGAATGCCTCTGCTAGGAGATATCAATTCTGGTTGGTGGATATTTAAATGAGAAGATGGGCTAAAAGTCTACTTCTCCTGAGAATGTGGCTGGATCATGAAACTGGGCTCCTTCCAGCAATCTGGACTGAGGAATCTATCTCCACTTCGATCACTCAGATTGGTTTTCTTCTTCATTGGCTGGGTCACCCTAAACTGCAATGGAGGAGTGCTAAGAATTGAGCTCCTAGCCCTGGGGCAGGAATCCCTAGATTACATTTTAAATAGAAGTAATGTCTTCTGTTTGGATGGGTCTGGGCCAAGATTGAGGAGGAACATATTCTTTGAGGATTTGGGTCATCTCATCTGTCTGTCCTTGAGAGTCTCTAAGTGAAGAAATAAATAGAAAAAGCCTTAATCCAAATTTCATTACTGATTGTTAATATACTAGCAAAATAATAACTTTTCTCACAATTTTATTATGAAATTTTATGGCAAAAGTGATTATAAAAAAGCATGAATATGCTACAGCTGTAGGGTCCTGATCTCTGGGGTACAAATCACTAATTCCAACATTGACAATACCTATTGTCTAGACAATCCCTTCCACGTTTTATTTCCATTCTTAATAATCTAAGTTCTTGTGCTCTGTTTTCAATTCATGCTCATGTTTTGTTGTTACAAAAAATGGCGTATTTATTAAAGCAAAAGAAAAATTATTAGATGATTTGAATAAATTTAGATCAACATACATCTTAATATCATCTTTCCATCTAGTGGGGAGGGCAGTTAGTCAACCAACACTGCACTAACAATAGGCACTGACTAAGTGTCAGGCATTGTGCTGAGTACCTTAGGGCTCCCATATCTTCAGGGTTTCTATGTAAAAGGAAGTTGTTCAATCAGACAAATGCATATCCAGATGTTTACGTTTTAAAAATATACAAAGCTTTTTAGTCACAGTAATACTGAACTTTTAAAATCTGAAAAATAAATTTCTAATTATCTTATCATTCTAATGAAAATACTTAGAGCATCACTGAATTTCTATTAAAACATCAGGACATTTCTGACCTGAATTTCTATTTTCAGGTTTGAATATTCGAGAAGGCATTTTTGCCCTCCTGGAAATTATTGACAAATATTTTTATAAGCTCACTCAAAAGCTGATAGGATTTCCAATTTCACAAGGTTTTTTATACTCCTTCCAAAAAATATTAATTTTTGGCATATTGGATTGTACAAACTTAAATACATAAATAATATTTTCTGAGAAGGATCTTCCTCAGATAAGTTCTACTTTGTGATGATAGCTTTAATAGCAGAATTCAGGCTTATAGCAAGCAGCTGAAAGGTTAGATGTAAGAATGGTTAGGTGGTTCTCCTATTCTCTGGCAGTGATTTACCTGGAGACTGGTTGGGGTTGTATGTGAGGATTTTGCTAGTTCAGGTGAGAGATCTTGAGGGCTTGAACTAAGGTAGAGGCCAGGTGAGCAGAGAGGAGACAAATAAAAGAGATGTCATGGAAGGAAAAAATTTGTTAACTGATTGGATAGGAGAAGTGAGAGAGGGTTGACTCCAGAGTTTCAAATATGATTGATAAGAAAGGTGTTAGCCATATGTGGAGGGTTATTCTATAGAGGGATAAGTGAAAGTGGGTTCGATTTATCCATGAAAATCCATTTTAGCAAAGATTCAGCTTGATCTTGAGGGCTTCCACTAAAGAACTTTGTCTCAGGGTCCAGATTTAATTTCTCCAAATATATCCCTTAGCCTTTAAGTATATATTCTATCTACAGAGACCTGGTAAAGCCAATAGTTTCTGTCCAGCTACCTGTTCAGAAAAATTTTTGTATTCTCCTGACCCAGTATAATTCTTTATGGCATTGAAGTGACTGACTTGATAAAACACAGTTTGGATTCCTTTTCTTTCCTTCCTTCCCTTCTTTGTCATCTTTTTTGAGCATTCATTACATGTCTAGCTCTGAGGTGTCCAAACCCCAACTTGGATTATCTATTTGCTGTATGACCATGAACAAGTCACCATATCTCTTAGAATTTTTTCATTTGTGTAGGATGAAATTCCTACACTATCATTCTCATAGGAGTGTGGTGAGGAAAGCACTTTGTAAACCTTTGAGTGATATCAAAATATGAGCTATTACTGTTGTTAAATTTTGAGGGAGGAGAACTGAAGACGCAAAGGAGAAGACCCAATATCTATTTCTTAACCAGTACCAAATTGTTTTGATGTTTCCAGTTTTGTGCCATCGTTTGAGATCTGGTACTACTGATCCCCCTTCTTACTTTTTTTTCATTATTCTCTTTAAGATCCTTGACCTCTTGTTTTCCAGATGAATTTTGATATTATTTTTTCTGTCTCTATAAAGTAGTTCGATTGAATCAATATACATTTAAATGTTGGTGCAGTAGAATGTTGGAACAAGATTCAGAAAACCTGGTAGTTTGCCCATTTATTGGCTGAGTGCCTTGGGCAAACTACTCAATTGAATGAGAATATTAATACCTTCTCTCACCTACCTCATGGGAATGTTAGGAAGGTTGAATGAGATCTGGTATCTTTTTGCTTTTTGAAAACTAGAAGGGGCTATATTAAATGGTAGATATATATCATCATTAATCATTTTCATTATAATCATCATTGTTATCATCATTAATCAAACCAGAATGGCCAATAGATTTCTTATTTAAGTAACAGATCTACTAAGTGTCTCTTGTAGGTCTGCTGGGTGTCAGGCTATCCTTTGGGAGAGATAGAAAGAGAGGGAATTCACGGTCTGGTTGGGGAAATTACCATAAGAATTAAATAACCAGGGGCAGCTCTGTGGCACAGTGTATAGAGCACCAGCCCTGTAGTCAAGAGGACCTGAGTTCAAATCTGGTCTCAGACACTTAACACTCCTAGCTGTGTGACCCTGGGCAAGTCACTTAACCCCAATTGCCTCAGCAAAAATAAAAAAATTAAAATTAAATGACACTATAAGAGATATTTTGTTTAGTTCTTTCTACCATTTTGGGTGAAGGCAAAACCACTGGGTTTTTTCCATTTTGTCACTAACTTACTGTAGGATTATAGTCAAGTCATTTCCCTTCACTGGTCCTGTTTCCTTGTCTGTTGGATGAAAGGCTTGGACTAAGTGGTTCTTTAAGTGCTCTTCTCTTATATTTTATGCCTAAGCTTTTCTCCCCACCTCCAACCTTTCATCTGGTTTCATTTCCTCCCATGGGTCCCTGTTGGTACACAGAGGTGATCTCAGCATTTGGAATGAGGTGAGGGTTCTGTGAGTGTGGTGAGATCCTATCTCCTTCTAGTAAGGGAGATTATTGTCTTTGGGAAGTATGAGGGCCCTTAGACCCTAAGTATGCACTATATGTATGTCTAAGGGAAGCAAGCAGTGGCCCCTCTTCCAGTTCATCTGGAAGAACAAGAGGTCATGGATGTCAGAGAGAATAATGAAAAAACTCAAGCAGTGGACCTGATGAACTGTGACTTTTACCTGCTTCTCTTCCTGGTTAGATATTCCTGGGACCGAGGAGATTGGGAGGGTAATTGCATCTTGGCTATGGAATAAACTGGGAGGAGAGTGGGAGGAGGAGCAGCTAAGGCCGAGTCTGCTGGCCATTAGTCACTTCTAGCCCCAGAGGTTTGGGAGATTGTAAGGTGGATTTTTCTGGCCTCGGAATTTTACTTCTTGGCCTGGGTGTGGACCCTCCCCCTTTTCCATCTTCCCAGGGGGGATGGGTCCCCTGAGGTCCCAGGTTTTTTCTTACAATTTCTGTCCTGTGTGTGTGTGTGTGTGTGTGTGTGTGTGCCTCTGCATGCATGTGTGTGTTTGCAGTAAACAGCATCACATTGGCCATGAACCTGGTGGGCTGCTTGGCGTGGCTGATTGGAGGCGGTGGAGCTGTTAACTTTGGACTGGCCTTTCTCTGGTTCATTCTCTTTACCCCCTGCTCCTATGTCTGCTGGTTTCGGCCTATTTACAAAGCCTTCAAGTAAGTGGTCCCTGCTGAGCCCAGCCTTTCTCCCTTCCACATCAGCTCCTCATCTTTGTCTTTCCTGTCCCCCTCCTAACACTCTTTCTCTGTCTCTCTGACTCTGTTCTTTGTCTTTCTCTCTGCCTGTCTGTATGTCTCTCCCTGTATCTGATTCTCTCTGTGTCTCTATCTTTTCTTTCTCTGTGTCTCTTTTCTCTTTTCCTCTTTTTGCCCTTTTTTCTGTTTCTCTCCCTTCTCTCCAGGACTGCCCACTCAGAGGACCTGAAATCTCTTGCCCCAGATATTTAGATAAGATCTGATGACTCCTTGAGAGAGCCTGCTGAGACAGGCAGATATGTATTACAGCCACAGAGAGGCCCTGAACAAGGTGCCCCCCTCCAGCAGAGGCAGTTGGGTGGCTCAGAAGTTCCTCTGAAATAGCTGGAAAAATTAAGCTTTGCCCGGTGTTTCCTATCCCAATCTAACTGCATAGAGTCTCTTCAATCTCTGGCCTGGGAAAAGAACTTGGAGCTTTTGTAACTCCATAGATTCAGAACATTTCAAGCCAGAAAAGACCTTTGAAAAACATCTAGCTAAACTCCCTTCTTTTATATATGGATAGACAAGGAAACTGAGACCCAGAGAGATTCAAATTTGCCCAAGATCACAAGGGTAAGGAGGAAAAGGAATAGGGTTCAAATCCAGATCTTTGGGCTCCCTTTCTATTTTTTCCAGGCTGCCTTTGGTACCTCTAGCATTTAAAATCTGCTGTGAACACAAGAGCCCCGAAGAAAGACCTAAATCTTTGCAGTAGAATCACTCCCAATGTTTTTTGGTTGACTTCGGGGGCATTAGATTGGAGTCACAGGAGCTGCCCATTCCTAAACTGTCCTTTCATCCCACCCCTTGTGATATCACGTAAAGAAAAAGCCCATTATCCCATCAGAAGCTCTGCCCCCCATCCCATATCTGGTAACTGGTGTGGCCCATTGGGTGAGATTTGTCCCACCTGGGCCTAAGGGGGTCCTAACTGTCTTTAGTACGTTGCAAACTTGTTGGAGGTGCAAGAGCTGAAAGTCCTTAGATCAGGGAAGCTCCTGTTTACTTCCCCACCTTCTCTGCCAGTGGAACTCTCCTGGATGACCATAGCTTTGTCCATTCTTGCAGATCAGACAGCTCTTTTAACTTCATGGCCTTCTTCTTCACCTTCTTGGCTCAACTGGTCATCAGCATCATCCAGTCTGTGGGAATTCCTGGCTGGGGAGTCTGGTATGGAAAAGGAAAGGAGGGCTGGGAAAGGAGGGCTTGGTCTGGGAGGAGACAGAGATGATATGACCAGTGCTGGGAGGCTTAGCCTAGGGCAGGGCCCTTCTCCAGAGGAGGGAGGCAGAATCAGGCAAATTTGGGAAAGCATTTGGAATTTGGGGTAGTGGAAAAGTCTGGGTTAGAATAGCATCTCTTAGGCTTGTTTAGCCAGGGAAAACTTTAGGGCTTGAACCGAATCGATGGAGTCCATAAACAATGGGACACCCATGTCCCCTGGAAAAGGGAGGTGCTTTGGAAGGCCTTGGAAGAAAATAGAGGAACATTAGCCCTTTTTCTTGCTGCATATAACCAGTACTTTTGCTGTGTTTCATAGATAGTTCCTCTTAGAATCTCTATTCACATTGCACTAACTGCCAGGCTTCCTTGGTATTTGGTTTGGGAAATACTGGGTGAGCACAAAGGAGAGAATAATGGGGAGGGATTTACAAAGAATATCTTGCAGTGACTATTGGAGGAGAGGAATAGTTATTGTGGCTAGGAGCCCTCATTGCATAATACTGAGATGTTTATCTTTGTGTCAGTAAGATTGGGAGTGTGTTCCTTCCAGGGCTGGTGGGATGCCCTCCCTCTGACTATGGGGGGTCCCTCCCATGGGATCCCTTTCAATTCCAATGGGGTGTGGTCTTTCCTGGTGCTAATGGGGTAGAGTTGCTCTCTGTTGCAGTGGTGCATGTGGAGTAAGCGTCCTCTCTGTGGCAGTGGCTTGGCCCTCCCATGCCATTTATTAGTGCCAGTGGGGCAGACTCTCCCTGTGCTAAGGGGATGATCCTGTCCTATGGCAGTAGGACTTAACCGGGGCTCCAAAATCTTGCAGTGGCTGGATTGCAACCATCACTTTCTTTGGGACCAATGTGGGAGCCGCAGTGGTGATGCTTATCCCTACCATCATGTTCTCAGTCATGGCTGTATTTTCCTTCATCGCTCTCAGCATGGTACGTATGCCCTCTGGGGCTCAGTGAAGCTGGCAAGAGGAAGGCTCTCTGCTCCTAGAGGACCAGGGCTGGGTCACCGAGATGGAGCACTGAGGGGGTCATTAGCCCATTTGGAGCCCAGACAGAAGGAGCTCCTTCCAAGATGCTTGCATTTGATGGGTTTGGGGTTTCATTTTGGTCCAGACCTGTGATTTTATTGATGTAGGAAACTCCCCTAGGGAAACTCCCTTTATACATCAGGATTGGCAGCTGTCCTACTGATAGTGTTAGAGAGTCCTGGAGTTCTGGGGATTTCAGCGATTTACTTATCCATTCTCATAGCCAGTATGTGTCAGTGGCCGGATTTGAACTTCCTCACTGTGCCGTGCTGCCTCTCATCAATTTTATGAGCCCTGTTAATTTTGGGGGGAGCTGCTGTAACATTTTTGCATGCTCCAGTCTCAGCTCTTGCTCCCTTCCATCTTGTGCCTCACTCCTTTTTCTCTTCCCTTTCCCCCCAGCTGAGGTTTATTGGCTCATAGAATTTGGAACTCAAGAGGAACCTTAGACTTCATTAACTTAGCATTCTCCTTTTGTAAAAGATTAGGAAGCAGAAGCCCAGAGGATAGCCATTTGTTTTAAGTTCACCCAGGTATAGTATAGTTAGAAGCAGAACCAGGATTCAAAGCCTTTACCCTTCTCACCAACCTCCCTCTTTTTCTAATCCTGTCGAGTTTTCACTAAAAGGCAGTTTTTTGGGGAACTAGAACTTCTGAGTTACCACTCTAATCAAGCCATTGATTTTCTTGGTACCTCTTTTCCTTCTCTTGGGAAAAAAAAAAAAAAAAAGAAGAAAGAAACATTAACCTGTTAGAGGGAAGAATGCCCATATAAAAGGATTGGAACTTTGGGGCAGGAACATTTTGGTTTTTCTTTTCCCTTAATCTTTTCTCTCCATTTCTTCCCTCTCCACCCCATCCTCCTCACCTCTGTCCCCTGACTACAGGTTCATAAATTCTACCGGGGCAGTGGTGGAAGTATAAGTAAAGCCCAAGAGGAGTGGACTACCGGAGCTTGGAAGAATCCCCACGTGCAGCAGGCAGCCCAGAATGCTGCCATGGGGGCTGCCCAGGGAGCTGTGAGCCAGCATCAGAACCCATACTCTGCCACCCCCAATTACACTTATTCCAACGAGATGTGAGCAGGAGCCTGGGAGGGCAGGGAAGGGGGAACGTAGGAAGGCCGGGAGGGAGAGGAGCTGATCTCATGCTGCCTTGTGCCCATCTGGGTGATCGAGTTGGAGTTACCTTCTCCCATCCTTTCCTTTCTTTCCCCATCTTTTGACTTTGTAAAAAGGAAGAGAATTAGATATATCTGTATATTTCCCCCCACTGTCCCAGGCCGTTTTCCCTTTGCGGTATCTGCGGAAGCCGTGGGTCCGCGGGGCAGACGGTGCTGTGTGGTGGTACCCGTGTGTCTATGTTTCCTTGTGATCTAGTGTACGGTGGAGATGCCCATTGTTGTGGTGCTAAGTATGTTTTAGAATCAACCCGTCCCCAGGGCCACGGCATTATGGTTCCCACTGCCTCCCCTTGCCCCGCCTGGACCCCTCCAACGTGGTACGGCAGCTCAGGGCTCCTCCCTGCCTGACTTTGGAGCCGGACGAGGGCTGCCATTCCAGGCCAGCCCAGGATTTCGTTCCCAGTGGACTCCTGCCCGTCCTGCTCTCTTTCTCCTGAAGCTGTTGATTGGGGGTGTGGGTAGGGGAGGAGGTACGGACTTCTGAGACATCTCCCCTTTACTACCCCTTAGCTCTTCCTCACTGCCATGGGGTCGCGAGCTGGGGATGGTTTCTTCAGTTTGTTAGAAAATGACAGTATTAGTGTATGAGTGCTGCACTACAGGGCTGAGTTAACTATCCCACTCACCCCTTTTTCTTCAACTATCTCTCTCTTCTCTCTAATTTTACATTTTGTTGCATCCTGTCTCTTGGACTCACCCATTTCCTCTCCCCTGGGCCCAATGTGTATTTTTCCCTCGGCCTTCCTGAACCCTAGTGTCTCACAGCTTGGGTCCAAATGGTAGAAAATGACCTCAGTCTGATGCTCCTTGTCTTTATCCTGGGCTGAGTTGAGTGACATCTCCATCCTTCCCTGGGCCTCTTAAGCTGAGGGGAGCTGAGCTGCTCCCGGTCCCACACAGTGCTCTGCTGGCCAGTTGTGGGCAGGAGTGGTGGGGAGCCCCCGTAGCCTGAAAGTGGGTCTCTGGAACTCCTTAATAGCTTTGAGCAAACATGACAGTGTTTGCTCCTGGAAGGAGGGAGAAGCAGCAGTCTTGGGGATGACTTGACTAGGATGTGCATGCAGAATCCAGGAGGGTAGCCATACCTTGGAGATCTCGCCTGCAAAGCCAGAAGGAAGGGCTGCCCTTACACTGGGCCCAGTTTTCCAACCCCCCATCAGAGCAGAGCGGTAGCTTTTCCTGTCCCTGGCTTTTGCCTCCCCTGGCTCTCCCCCTCCTCTTCCTTTTGGCCCCCTTTCTTCTCCTCTTTGCAGCTTACCCTGCCTTCCTCCACCAGTGACCTTGAGTCAGAGTCCCCTTTAGCCTGCTAAAATCCTGTCCATGCCAAAGGCTCCCTTATCTCTGCTTTCTCATGGCTGCTCAACCCTTCCCTCAGTGGCATTTGCAGGTTACAAAGGGGCGAAGCCAACTTCCTTTAAAGGGCAGACATTCAATCACTTCTTGTCATTTGATACAATCATCGTCGGGGACTAACAGGTGGAAGTGCAGCTTGAGTTAAGAGCTATGGTGTACACTCATGCATCTGGAATGATGGGGGCCCTGCCCAAGGAGCACCCCAGAAATTACAGGGACGTGAAGGAGATACCTTCTGACCTCTGAAATGTCTTGTTGCTGCGTGGCGTGATGGCTTCAGTCTGCAGGCCCAGGAGGAAGTGATGGAGCTTTGCTCCTAACTTTGAATGTCTGCCCTGCGATGGCAGGGGGCTTCAGACTTGATCCCGATGGAACTGAGGAAAATTGGATTGATTGTTAACCTCAGAAAGCTTCTTATTATGCTTGGTTGGCCAGAGACCTTTTTGGGGGGACTCCCCCTCACACATATATCCCCAGACACAGTCCCAGTCAACCTGATGGAGAGAGAGGGAAGCTCTGGTCTAATTGGGGAGACATAATTTTTATCCTCAAGCCCTCCCTGCTCCAGTGGAGAAGAGTTCCAGACGTGGAATGCCTTGTCTGCTGGGATCTCTACTTTTGGGGAGCTCTTAGTCTGATAAGGAGTCTAATACTCAGAACATTGACTGTGGACTTAGCCAAACAAATCTGCAAAGACGCATGGGACCCACCTCAGATGTAACCCTTGCAGACAGAAAAGAATTTCCAGGAGGAGAATTCTCTAGATTTTGGGTTCTTCACAATCAGGGAAACTTTGGCTTCTCTCAATCTTACCAGCTAAGGACCCAAGTCCCTGCAGCAGAGACCCTTTCTAAAGCTCATTGTCTTTGAGGTCATCCTAATATCAACCATCCCTTGGAGGGGAGCATATGGGGACAATGGTACTTTCCCCTCTATTACACAGAAGCTTCTTTCGCTTGGCCCCTAGCTCAGCATAAAGAACAAATCTGGTTCTCTGTTGGGAAAAAACGAAGGCTGCAGGCTACGGACCATTCCCTTTAGAGTCAGGCAGCAATAGTTTTCCACCACTCTCCCATCCTTGATGTTGCTCCAGTTGCTTTATATATTGAATTTTGTATTGTGACTGTCAGTCTTCTTTGTGAAGGGCACAGAAAAACCTCCCCGCCCTGCCTCATTCTGAATTTCAATCCTGTATATGATATTAAAAGGAAATACTTCATCCAGTGGCGATATCACCATTTATACCAAGCTGCTCAGAATGATGCTTCTTGTATTTGACCCTCTCTTCTGCCGATTTGTTGATCAATAGAGATCAGATAGAGGCTTTGGGCCGACCAACCGTCCATCATCTTGGGGCCTTGTGCAGCCGTGGTTGATATCCTCCCCGATCCTCTGGGTCCTTGGTTTATCCTCCGTGTGGCTGACTGTGGGATCACTGACATCGGAGTGCCCTTTCCAGTAGTGAATCTCTTTTTACTACTGTTAGATTTATCAAGCCTCTGGGGCTCTGGACCCCCGTCTTGCCAGGTATTAACAAAGGCAAATTCAAGAACCTTTTGGAATGTCTTTTGGGTTCCCTGCCCTTAGGGAACCAACGGTCCCTTATAAAAACTGGAAAATGCATGAGAAGACCTTGTTTAAATTGGTTCTCAAGTTTGGGTTTGTAGATAACTCATTCCTCCTTCCTGTCATTGCTTCTTTCCATAGGACAGTTTAGGAACCAGGGTTTCTGGGCTGGAGAGTCACATACTCCTAGAATGAAAGGGGGCTTAGAGAACATCGAGCCAAGCTGTTGCATTTTAGGGATGAGGAAACTAAGGTCCAGAGAGAGGTCACATAGTGAATGAGTGGCAACATGGGGGCTCAACCCTAGCATATTTGAGCTCTTAGTCTTGTGCTTGCTTCTGGAGACCGTGCTTTCTCTTCCCCAAGAGACCAGACAGATGCTGCTCTTCCTCTGCCCCATAGCAGAAAGGGCCCGTAGGGTAAACAGGGTAAGCTGTCCTTCCCTTCTCCTGTGTCCCCAGCTCCAGATTCCTGGTGCTGCTGGACTTGTTTTCTGTCTGATAGCCCCAGAAGATCCAGACAGTGCAGCATGAGGTCGTTTTCCCTCAAGCCTGCTTCCTGTGGGGCTCATAATTCACTGGGACTTTTACCTAATATTCTGTCTGCCGTATTGACCTGCATTTCTTCCCAGAGTCCTCTGTGCTCAGACCTGCTGGAGACCACAGGCCAAGCAGTGATTTTAGGCTAACCAACGGGCAGGTTACGTAGTCTTTGGCTAGAAGCCCAGTCGGGGGTCCAGGGCCCGGTCCACTGGGTGCTGCTGTAGTGCATCCTCCCAAGGGGTGGGGCCTCTGGTTCTGGGTGTCTGTGCACTTCTCTGCCGCCCCACCAGAGAAGGCCTGGGGAGGGGGTTTGAATTCTCTCCCTCCTTTGCAGCTTCTCTGAGAGGCAGGTGGCCCCTCTCTCCTACACTGACACTTGACTACAAGTAAGTAAGAGCTAGGTACTTACTGTCTGGCTTTGGCAGAGGGAAAGAAGCCAATGTCGGCCTAGAGCAGGGGTCAGGGTGGGGGAGACGGGGAAGGAATGTTCTCCCATCCCTTATCAGCACGCCTGGCCGTCTGGAGAATAACTGAATTTTCTTTTTGTCCTGACACCCTCCATTGGACAGAAGGTATTTTTATGTTACTCACTGGGGGGTGGCCACGTTCCCTGTGCCAATGCCCACTTTGAGCCATTCTGTATTTGTCCCTGGTAACTGAGTGTTGACTCTGTAGACTTATTAACAATAAACAAGAATCATCTGGCACCTCCAACGTGCACTGTGCCCTTTGTTCTTAGGCAGATCTCTTCACTGGGCTCTTCATCATCATGTTTGTATTTATTTTGGGTGACTTGCTCCATGATCACACAGCTGTTAAGTGATTTTATGACACGGGATGGCACGGGACCACCCGCATTTCTCATCAGAGAAGGTGCTGGGCTCTTTGAGCAAAGCTTAAATTAGCCCCCCAAAAACATGAGATGTACAAAATTAGAGACGCTACCCCAAACATTCATAGGGATCATTTGTGTCTGACTTGTGGCACAGCATCCCGAGCTTGTATCCGTCTGATCAGCCACAGCTGGATAGATACCCTGTAACTAACATAGTGATGTCACTTTGGTCCTCTTCAGGTATGTAGGACGACAACCATTTATTTTAGGATTCTATTCGTGCAGCTTGAAATCCAGTCCAACTTGAGTCCTAGATAGTCAACAAATAATTGATTAAGTACTTAATATGTGTCAGGCACTGTGCCAACTGCTGGAGATAATCAAAAACACCATCCTTCCTGTGTGGGATGAAAAGACCCTAACTCAGATTGATTACTCAGAGACCTCTCTAGATGCAAACAGAACGTTTCTTTATTTCAATTTTCTTGAGAGAAGCGGGGTAGTTACTCCACCAGAAAATCTGGGGTAGGGAAGCCACTTTACAGAAGCAAAAAGCAGGATTATATAGCCGAAAACCACAGACCCACATACCCCCATCCCACCCCACCTCCTGTTAACCTTTAAAATTATTGGCTATCTCTGATCTTATTCCCTTATTTCTCTCCTGTATGCAGGTGGGTCTCTATGTGGACCTGGGGGTCTTAGTTAAGCAATGGGGTTGGGTAAAAAGTATTGCAAACATGCAAGAAGGTTTGGGTTATTTCAGAGATAAGCAATCAATTAAGCAAGAGGTGCTGAAAGTATTCCAAATATTTCTGTTAGGTAGAAAATTAAGCAAGGGAAGCAAGGGTCTGGATTATTTAAAATATTTCTGCTGGGTGAGCAAGATTTGCTCCTTTTCCAAAGTCAGATAATTAAACAAACTTGGGCCTAGGGTCTGGACTACTTCAGTTTACTGTCTTGAGAACAGTTTCTTGTCTCACTCCCTTCAAGGAACTCATACGCTAATGGTAGAGATGACAAACTACTATGTACATACAAAATATATACAGAGTAGATGGAAGGGAATGTCTGAAGAGAGGCTCTAGTTGAATTGGATGAGTGAGAACTAAGACCTGCAAAAGAATGTAAGATTAGTCTTTAAGGAAGCCAGGTAAGCTAGGAGTTAGAGGTGAGGAGGGGGGACATTCAGGGCTAAGGCATGGAACTGGGAAACAGTCATGTATAAGGAATCTCAAATAGAATTCATGAAGGAAGCAAAGTATAAAAAAGACTGGAAAGGTAGGAAGAGTCCAAGTTTGGGATTTCATATTTGATGGTAGGGAGCCATTGGAGTTTGAGGAGGGAGATGTCTTGGTTAAAGCTGAGCTGCTAGGAAATCACTGTGCAGCTGGGTGGTAGATGGACTGCACTAGAGAGATGAGACAGGGAGACTATCCAGAAGACCGCTGGAAATTCAGATGAGAAGAGATGAGGGTCTGAAAGTAGGATGTGGCTATGGGAATGGAGAGAAAGAAGGGCATGTATGTGAGAGATGTAAAGGCAGAAACAACTAGATTTGACTGAGGTTGGTACTCGGACTGTTTGAGATTGGAGTCAAGAATGACATTAAAGTTTCGAGCCAGGAGGATGATGGTGCACGTTCAGAAGTTCAGAAGAAGAGAAGATTTAGGGAGAAAGGAAACGAATTCTGATTGGGTGGATTGAATCTGAAAAGCTTATGGACTGTACAGGTTAAGATGCCCCAAAGGCATCTTTTGGGTGGTGTGGGACTAGAGTTCAGAAGAGAGAGGAAGGTGAGAAATTGTCTGCATTTATGAAAACTGAACCCATGGAAGCTGATGGGAGCACCAAGTGAGAAGAAAAGAGCTTTCAGGACAAAGCCCTTGGAGACATCTAGGGAGTGAAGAATCAGTGAAGGAAACTTGAGGAATCGTCAGATAGGAGGAGAATCAGCAGAGAGCAGCGTCATAGAAACCAAGAGAAAAGTGAAAATCGTGATCAATGTTAAAGGCTGCCGAGAAGGATGAACATTGAGAAATGTCATCAGATTTTCTAAGAGATCACTGGTAATTTTGGAGAAAGCAGGTTCAGTGCAATGTTGAGGATGGAAGGCAGAGGAAAATGAAGGGAGAGGAAATAGAAGCACAGAGTTTAGATTATCTCACTCTAAAATGTCAAATCATGATGTAATATGAGAAAAGTGTATTATCTTTGTACATATATATATACCCACAGATATATCCTAATCTATCTTCCTAGATACATACGTGTGCATTTCTATATAACGTGCACATATCTGATATGCATGTGTAGAATTGCAGAAGTATAAAGATATAACAATTATTGAAAGGGAAAGGTTAATTAGGGGGAGCTTCTTAAGGGTGGTTGTCTTGGGCTCCTTGAGGATCTGGGTAGGGAACCATGTATTAGGGCGCCATGCAGCAAGGGGATCTCAACCAACGGGTGTGTATAAATAGGAATCCTGTTACATACAGCATTTATGTGTAACACCCATATATAATGGGAACGTGTACATGTTCGCCGAGTACTCTGTGCTAATTAAACCTTCTAAGGAAGACTCGGTCCTTTGCGTGCTATACGTTCCTGAAGCTACAAGTTCCAGCACGTGCCGTGCCAAACTCTGCGGATTGGATTCTAAACATTGGAGGAGCTCAGAAATGGGAGCACCGAGTGCGAGCCCTGGTCAGGAGACTTTTATGGAGCGCCCTTTAACGGGCCTGGCCCTGTGCTAGGCATGGGAATACAAAAACAGGTAAAAGATCCTGCCCTCGAGGAGTTTACAGTCTCACGGGGGTGGGGGTGGGGTGTAGGAGGAAAGGGGGGGGAGGGGAGGAGAGGCTGCGTGTAAATCATTCCATACAAACGGGTCCAGAGCAGCTAGAAGTCACCCACAAAAGCCTTCGTGCTCAGTGACCGTTTTGTGCAGGTGGCTTTGGCTCTATCAAATACTTAAAAATCAAAGACCGACAGCACACCGCGCCTTTATCTGCAGTTCTCAGCCCACGCCGAGGGAAAGCACTTAATACAGGTGGGAGGAACGAGCCGGGATGGAAGTCAAAGTGGGCGTGGACTTCTCCCCAGAGACTCGGAAGCCCGATCCTGCGCAGTAGATCGTTCCACATTGGAGAAGGAACGACTAGTCATAAACTACAACTCCCAGGAGGCTATGCGCCTTTGGTCACACGTAGTCTCTCGCGAGGTTATCATGCTCGGGTTACGGGTGTAGGAATTGAAGTGTCGCGAGATTTGGCGGGCCGCTGGGAGACCTACTTGGCTTAGGGGTGAGGCAGAAAGTGAGCTCGTCTCCGAGGGGGCCAAGGGGAGGGGGTGGGTGTGCTGGGCGGGCGTCTTGTAGGATCCCAGCTGTTTGAGCTGGAACGGGCCTTTGAGATTATAGTTATCTTACAGTGGAGGAAACTGAGGCCCAGAGAGAGGAAATGAGTCACTCACGGAGCGGAAGTCCTCAGTGGGAGGGGTAGGTGGGGAGGGGTCTTCATTTCCACCTCGGGGAAGGGTGAAAGGTTGTGACCTTGAGCAGCCTCACTGGGCCTCCGTTTATAGAGAATATAAATAATCGATTATCATATGCAATATAAAAATGCTGATCATTAACTATTATCCCATTAAACCATAAGATCGTAGATAGCGAGATGAATATATTGTACACAAACGTTTAATTATGCATTGTTATACAGATTTATATGTATTATAAAAATTTATTTAATATGTATTTTTATTTGTTATATATAAGTATATAACATGCTACATATAACACCTGTATATAACGGAAATATGTGCACATGTGTGTATTTTATCTGTGCACATGCTATATATACAAATGTTATATAGTATACATATGTTTGTGTGTGTGTGTGTGTATGTGCCAAGCACTTTGCAGCCCTTAAAGGGGGAATAGAATACAGCTTTAAGATTCACTCGCTTGGGGTTTGACACATCTCATTTGAGTTGTAAAAATGTTATTATATCATCCATTGAAATCATAGGGTCCTATCGCATTTGATCCTCACAACACTCCTAAAAGGCACGTGCTGCTCTTACGCACATTTTACAAAGGAGGAAACTGAGGCGTGCAGACTAAGTGACTGGCCCAGCGCCATCCTGCTACTAAGACTGTCTGGTAAATAGTGGTATTTACCAACTATTCCCCTTATTCCCTTGGCAAATTTCTACTTCTCGGGAGTAAGTGTAAAGTACAGTGTAAGTAACTGGGAATCCCTGTTATAGAGGAGTTGGGGAATATATGTGGGAAATCTATCTATCTATCATCTATCTATCTATCTATATTTATATCTATAGATCTGTCTTATCTATCTATATCTCTCTATCCATCTATCCACCTATCTATCTATATCTATATCTTTCTATCTATCTTTCCATCTATCCATCTATCTATCTATTTATCTATCCATCTATCTACCTATCTATATCTATATCTTTCTATCTATCTATCTATCTATCTATCATCTATCTATCTATCTATCTATCTATCTATCTATATTTATATCTATAGATCTATCTTATCTGTCTATATCTCTCTCTCTATCCGTCTATCCACCTATCTATATCTATATCTTTCTATCTATTTATCTTTCCATCTATCCATCTATCTATCTATCTATCTATCCATCTATCTACCTATCTATATCTATATCTTTCTTTCTATCTATCTATCTATCTATCTATGAGAAAATTAAGAGTATTCTGTGAATCTGACAGTATAACTTGGAAAAAATGGAAAGAGTCTTATATTTGGAATTAGGAAGCCTGGATTCAAATCCAATCATAGTTACTATCTGTCTGTCGGACCTTAGGCAGATAAATCTTCAAGAACCTGAGTATCTCAGATGTGATTCAAGTGAAATAATTGAGCATTTATTAAATATGTACTGTGTGCCAGGCACTGCTTAGGAGCAGGAAGATACAAAACCAATAAGGAAATGGTCTCTGCCCTCAAACTGTTTACTTATAAAGAACTTTTAGCCTTAAATAAATGTCAATAATTATGAGTCACTGGAAGTCACGTCACAGATTCTGTGTATGAAGAGCTCAGATTCATACACAGGTCAGGTTCCCTTTTTATTAGACTAGGTTGGATAGCAGAATCTTGCTCCTTGCTCTATTAGTCAGCCAGGACAAAGCTTTTATGTAAGGCACATCTTCTGAGACTTGAAGCCTCCAGTGGCGCACCTGCCCCTCATAACAATCCAGTTCAACCTTCTCATTTCATATAGAGGAAAAAAAAGAGAGATTTAAGCGCCTTGTTTAAACAAAGTCACCCTGAAGTATTGGACCCTTGATTTATCACAAGATAAACTCCCTTGTGCCTTGGAGAGCAGAATTATTAAAAATATGTTTTAAAATTATGTGCATTTAGTAAATATTGACACACTAACAAGGTGTTATACTGTTCAGGAGGTAAGACACAGACTCTTTCTCTAGTTTGGGAGGTGGACCATCATCACTTAATGGAATAAAAGGTTAGACTGATTCTTTAAGAAATACAGCATTCACTTGGTCTTACCTTTAATTGGCCCATGAGGTGGTCCAGAACTTCATGCTGTGAGAAAAGGTCTCTTCTTACGTATTTCTAGATGGACGTCGAGTGGCCCACATACCAGTGAGTCATAGAGTGACTCACTTAGGAAGTAGTTTTTATTCAAAAACATTTTTGTGTGTCAAATGGACACACAATAAGACAACATGGATTTAAGGAAGGATACTGTACGTTTTGGATTTTCTGGATTTTGTGGTCATTACCTTGAAGAAAGAAAGCTTTTATCTGAATGCCCAGGACACCCATTGTCTCTGGTTGTCCACTGGGAGGCGGCATCCATCTTTTTTTTTTTTAAACCTTTTGTTTTTCATAGCATACCGGGGACCTCCAGAAATCATTTAGTCAAATCTATTCCCCTGCCCTTATCAAAAACTGTCTTTCTCTGTCCCCCCACTCACCCCTCCAGCCAGGTACTCTCCTGAGGCCAGATGCTATCCCTGCCAGGAAGTATAGGAACAGACCCCACAGCTTTTGGTACAGTAACACCTAACATTCCAATCACACTTCATATCTTACAAAGCAGATTATTTCTATTACAGCGTTATTTCATTTAATCCACTTGTCTTTGGTGAGCTATACAGAGAGCTGGTATCATTCCCATTTTATGGATCAGAAAACAGGTTGTTTTCAACAGAGAGTGTGACTCATCTTGAAGATCTTATCCAGATTTAAGTCTTTCAGTCCGACAGCAAATGTTAGAGCCAGAACTCAATACCAGGCATTCTGACTCTTTTCAGTATTCTTTGTGTACTACACTTAAAAAAAAAGAAAGAAAAAGCACTCAATTTGGAATCCTAAGTCTTGGAGCTAAATTCTGGTTCTTTCACCTTGTTCTCACCTGTGAGGTCTTTTATAGGTATATGACTTCTGAGCATTAGTTTTCTTCTCATCCTTATAGTAAGGATGACTAATAGTTGTAAATTAAAGTTTTAAAACATCAGATGTTTTGTATGTAAATTGTCAACTCTGTCATTAATAGTAATAATCGGCAATATTTATATAATATTTTAATGTTTGCAAAATGCTTTACATATATTAATTGGTTATCTGTTACATAGTTAGTGACTGGATTTTTGACTAAGCTAATACATATTTTGTTGCCTATAGCTTCAAAGCTAGATTCTACTTAAAATACCCTTGAATTTTTTGTGTTTTCTGTTTTTCTTTGAAACCAAAGAGGTTTCAGCTTAGGAGAATAAGGGAATATTTCCAGAAATTTTTGTGATATGAAAACAAAAGGCACCAATAAAACATCTTTTAAATGAATAACTTGGGAAAACTTCCCTCCTTGAAAATCAGTCCTCCACTCTTTTCTTAAAAATCGTTAGTGGATACATGATTAGTTTAATTTCTTGACTAAATCTTAACAGTTGTAGTTTTTTGTGGGCTTACCTTTAAAGCAACTACAACAGAAAAGAGACTGTTAATTATGTTTATACTGACAGGTGGGATCAGCATAGAACAGTGGGCATTGGGTCCTTTCATTGTTGGTTTTGAATCTTATATGGAGTAGATTCATGATTACCCATTAGCCAACTGTTTGAACTTGAGCCAAGAATTTTCAGCTTCTGTGGCATTGGAAGTTATGAGAGTACTTGAACCTGCACGAACCATGTCTTTATGACATGACTTGGGGGAAGATAGAGATGAGGGCGTGCTTTGGCACTCCACCCTCATCCCATTGTGTCAGTTCATGAATCCAGCATGATCAGGTTGTAGTAACAGCTTTATTGATTTGGTATTTAATTTTAATTTAAAGTAAATACAGACTCACTGCTATAAACTCTTAGCCTGGAAGCATATAAATCGTATTTCCATTATTGTCCTGCCTCCACAACAACTACTTAGAGCAGTGACCTGGAAAGGATGATCATGCGATAACAGCTCGGCAGTTGGAAGGCCCTTAGCAAGTCCACTGAGTCCAGCTCCCTTATTTATAGAGGAAGAACTGTCAGCTGGAGGAGTGACTGGACCACAGTCACAAAGACAGGAATCCCCCACTACCCTTTGTGGAATTTGGTATATACCGATTAATTTGTAACTACCCCCATCCCTTACTCCCACCCTGCAGATCTAACCCAGGGCCATAGAAAGGAATGAATTAAGGTCTGGGACTGTTTGCTTTTGTCTGTTTCCTCAGTGCCTAGCAGAGTGTCTGGCACATGATGGATACTTAACAAAAACTTGTTGGTTTATGCATTGGTGGGGTGAGCCTTTATTAAGCATTTACTGTTGGTTTAGAGAAAGTAAATTTCCTGGAGTGTTATCTGGAGTTATCTGGAGAGATAAGTGCCTTTCCTGGGTCACATGCTCTCTGAACACTGCCTCTGGCTCTGTCCCATCTTCCTGGGCCTACGTAGACCAATAGGAGGCAGCCCCTGCTCTCCAGAAGCAGGGGTAGGGGGTAGAAGGGAAGGGGCACGCAGCATGTGCAGGGTATGCACAGTGTTTTTTTCAAACAGGGCAGAGCACTCACACCTGGGAACTGAGACAAAACAATTCTGCCCATTCATTATGTTTGGGTGGGGCCCAGTTCTGGGGAGAGACAAAAGAAATAAAAGGCTGGCTTCCTGCCTTTAAACTGAACTGATTTCTCCAGGGTCACCTGCTCCCCAGAGGTGATGAAGATAACATGATGAGAAAACTCTTGAGATGCCAGGAAGAAACCCAGTTCCAAACAGAAAGCCAGAGCTCCTCTCCACTCTTGCTCAGTCTGGCTGACAGGTTTGGAGTACAGCACAGAATTCATCTCTTCCTTCCCTTGGGAATTGTGAGAAAGGGGAGCACCTTAGTCTCAGAAAAACGCAAACTCTCCCCACTAGCTGGCAAGACTGGCTTTCCCAGCACAACTGGTTGAATAACATCATATATCCCAGTAGCAGTTCCTTATATTTAAAAATGAGATAGTTTCCTTTTGTTCTTACATCATTATAATACAGTCATTTCTGGATTCCACTTGTTAGCCTGACCTTCCCCCATTACTTTGTATTTTCTTACCTGTGTATATATTGCTTCCCCCAGAAGAATGTAAGCCTCTTCCAGGTTGGGCCTGTTTTTACTTTGTATTTTACTTTCATTTTTGGATTCTTCATAGCCATTTCTTGCAGTTCAGTAATCTTTTAGTATATTCATTTTGGTGGTTAGTTTTCCAACTGGGCTGTTCTATTCATGTCACTGCCACTGGGGCAGCATAGCCCAGACCAGAAGGTAGCTGGTACTCTGGGGATCTTGTGGCTGATAAGTTAGATCAAGATGTCACCAATTTGTGCTGCACGTGATAATGCAGCAATCTCAGTCATTACTCTGAAAAGTCTGGTCTCTTCTGGTTGGGGTCTTTATGTGGAAAAGTGGCTCATAGAAGCTCAAATTGCCAAAAATTAATTTACATTTACTTAATTCTCTTTGTCTTTTTCATTCCTCATTAGAATTTTGGAGAAAGGTGTCAGGTAGGGGTTTCTCTTCCTTACAGATGGCCATGGGCTGCCAGAGACTGTTAGGAGAGAAGGCAGGTTCTCCAGTTGATTGTCCAGTTTTCTTTCATGGCAGGTTCTTTATATATTGTTAGATATACTTCTTTGGTGTTTCCATTCATTCAATAAGCATTTCATGAGGCATCTATCATTTGCAAGGTACTTTGGGATATAAAGGCAAAAAAGAAAATTGTCTCTACCCCTTACAATGCTTAAGTCTATTGGATCTTTGTTTTGCCCACAACTCTTTCAGTCTTAGAGCTTTTCTACCTTAAATTTAGCTTGTATTCCACCCTTAGCACTGTGCCATATCATCTTGTTCACAGGTGCTTTCTTATGTCTATGAATCTTGTTCCCATATATTGTAACCTAGTAATACTATTCATTATGTCCATTAGGTGACTGGCTTTTCTTGGTCCTTCTCCAGCAAAATTTGCAAGTTTTGATGAGGTAAACTTTGAGAATCCTTCTCCAGACACAGTAGTTCAACTCAATTTAACAAACATTTATTAAACAATTGTATGCTATCCTAGGTACTGAGTATACAGAGATAATGAAATAACCTTTACTTATTTTAAGAAAGGAACTACTTGCACATATAAGAGTAAACATAAAGTAATTTTGGGTAAGAACCTAAGTCTAATGTGAAGGGTAGCTTGTTGATGATAGAATCATAATTTCAGAGGCACAGTGGTAGGATTAAGGAAAGCTAGGACCTCTCCATGTATGAGACTGACATGAATGGCATATAAACAGGTGAGGAAAAACTCAAGATGATCCCTTACCAATAGGAACGTCCCAGAGAAATCTGGGAATTTGGAAAGAGTGCTTGAACTTGGTTCCCTACCAAAAGTGTTTGTTTCTGCGGTGTTGGCACAATACCTCTCTGTACAGTGTTTACCTCTTTAAGTATGCTGTTTACAAACAAACAATGAAACTTCTTAGTTGAAGTTCCTGGCACCAATTTTTAGCCCAGTTGGGTGGCCTGACTTTGTGAGGGAAAAGAACTGAGAAAATGGTCCTTGCTCTGTCTTTAGGTCCTGAACACAGCTGCCAAGTCACCCCATGATGTCCAGGACGTGTGGTTCTCCAGGGCCTGATGCTGGGGCAGCCTGTTCAGAGTCAGTGCCTGAATCAGGAACAGCTATCTCATCATTGAAAAAGAACATCCACATTCTCGTGGGAGTCACGGGCAGTGTGGCCGCCTTAAAGCTGCCTCTTCTGGTCTCTGGCCTTTTAGAGATTCCAGGGGTAAGTGTTATCCAATAAAGTCAAGAAGGCCCCATCCCTCTTCCTGCCTCACTTGTTATGAACTCTTTAGGCAACAAGGCTAAATAGGGTTTGGAGGCTCAGTTGGGTAAAAAATACCTCTTCAGGCCTAGAAACTAGAGGATGAAGTCTCTGCCTCTCATCATTGTTTGTATGTTGCCTCCCCTGTAAAATTGTGAACTCCTTGAGGGCAGTGATAATATTTTTGGCCTTTGTATTTCCAGCCAGCTAGTGTAGTTCTTGTCACATAATATGGCCCAATAAAGCTTCTTGACTGATTGTTTCAGATGCTTAGAATGTGCTTTTAGACATTAATCTAGCATTTACTAAGTGCTTATTATGTTCCTAGGGATGCAGAAACAAATAAAAAGAAAGATAGTCCCTGACCTTGAGGAACTTGGATTCCAATAGGGAAGGTGCCACACTAAAGTATGCTGGGAAGGGAAGGAGGAAGATGAGAGTAACCTTCCTGAGATGATTGGTTTGGAAATCAGGAACAGGACTGAGAAAGGCTTGAAGGGCCTTGTAGGTTTAAGAAGGAGCTCAAGGGTGAGAGAAAGGAGGCAGGCCTTTTAATGGAGAAAGACTGGATGAATGGTTAAAGTGTTCAGAGTTGAGGGAGATTCCAGAATGAGATAGCAGCAGAGGCATGGTTTATAAGACATACCAAAAGGGTGTGATTGCATAACATTTGCTACTGTAATAAGTGATATGGGAATTCAGAGAAGGAGAGTTTTGATATGAAACTGTGTAATTAGGGTATAATAAGATCATAGCATTTTAGAACTGGAGGAGATATTAGAGATACTTCAGTTAAATTCATTTCAATTGTACAAGCACCTATTAAGAAACTAATATGTGCCAGCATTGTGCTAAATGTTGGGTGTATAAAGAAAAGCAAAAATAATTCCTGTTCTCTAAGAGTTCTAGATTTGCATTCAACATGTAAATAACCAGATTGCAAGGGAAACAAACATAAAACTGAAACAGTTCCTAGCCTCAACTAGGTGAAGATCATCCAGTATTAGTAATAATTAACTTTCATTCATATATATATATATATATATATATATATATATATATATATACACATATATATATATGTATATATACACACACACACATATATATGTATATATACACACACACATATATATGTATATACACACACACACATATATATGTATATATACACACATGAAAATATTGTGCCTATAATATTTTCTTGTACATTTCTCATTTAGTTCTCTGAGTGCCCCAGGAAGATAGACAGAGCAAGAATAATGAACCCCATTTTATAGACAGTGAACCAGACTTGAAAAGTAAGGTGATTTGGTCCCAAAGCTATATTGCTAGTTAGTGTCTGACCTAACCCAGAAGCCAGTTCCTCTGAGCGTCAGATTCATGTGTTCCTTCCATGCTGTGTCTCACCACTGCTCTGCTGCTGCTGACTTTCTGACACTATGGTTTGTGAAGGAGGTAGGGCTTGAACCCCAGAAATGATGATGCAAGGTCTCTTGGAGATCTTGGTAAAAATTGAGACCAGCCCAATTCAATAAGCAGCATCTCAGGTTGTGGCCTTCATCTCCTTCTGGCTAATTGCTCAGCCTTCCAATTGTTTTTCTGTTTCTAGTCTTATGTTGCAGCCATCATAGGATTATAGATTTTGAGCCTTGGGAGATCTCACAAGTTATTCAGTGCAGCTCCCTCTTTTATAGATGAAGAAATGAAGGTCCAGAAAGATTAGTGGTTGGCCTATTGACATAACTAGAACCACCCAACTCCAAGTACAGCATGCTCTCCACCGTACCATGCATCCTATACACAGCTGTCAGATTAGTCTTCCTAAGGCAAAGTTCTGCTTAGAAATCTCCAAGGACTTCCTACTGTCTATACAATAATAATTGCTGAATTTTACAGTTATTATTGCTGTTGTTATTTTTATCATTGTTGTCATTATAACAGGATAAAGACCAAACTCCTTAGCTGTATTCAGAATTAGTAACTTAGTGCCTATTTTGTACACATTAGTAGTTTAGTATTCAGAATTAGTAAATAAGTACCTATTATATACGAATCACTATTCAAGCTGGATGTTGGAGGGTGCAAGGATAAAAATGAAAACCAAACCAAACCAAACCAAACCAAAACAAAACAAAACAAAAACCCATAGAATGTAGATGGAGGAAGCATTCTCAACTAGGAACATCAGAAAAACTTCCCAGTGGCAAGAGCCCTTGAACTGAACCTGGATGGAAGAGGCAGAATTGAGGAGGGAATATATTTCAGAGAATGGCATTTGGACCATGTGGCAAGAATGGAGTGAGTTATAGGGAACTAAGCCTGAGAGAGTAAGATCATGAAATACTTGGTTGAGGAGATTGAATTTTATCTTAGAAATAATCAGGAGTCCTGAAGATTTTTGAGGAGTAGAGGGCTATTGTCAGAAAAGATGATTTTAGTGGCTGGCTGTGAGGAGGATAGGTTACAAATGGGAGAGACTGGAAGCAGAGTCCAGTTAAGAAGGTGTCACAGGAGTCCAGATCTGACTGGGCTGGGCCTAATCCCCATCTGATCTCTTATACAAACCCTGGTGTAACCAAACTGGGCTGCTGATTTTTCCCATAAAATACTGCATTCATTCCCATCTTCCAGCCTCTGCTCACACCATATTTTTTTTCCTTAAAACAATCTTACTTATATTCATATCTTTTGTTATTGTATCATTCTTTTTTTTCTTCTAAATATACCCATGTTCTTGAAATCCAGGGAGCCATCCCTTGTGATGGAGATTTTAAAAAAGAAAGAACAAAAGCAATTCAACAGAACCAAGCAACATACCAAGGGTGTTTCATAGTACTTCTCCACAACCTTAGTTCTCCATCTCTAAAAAGAGGGGAGAGAAGGATATATTGATTGTTATTTTTAAAAAATCTCCAAGTAGGATAGGAATGGGGAGAATACTGGTTACCCAAATCCAGATTCTAGGCTTGAGATTTTCTGTGTAAGTCATTGATCTTCTCTGGCTTTGGAACTATTATAATTTCTTCAGATTTTCAGGCCTAGAGAATAGATAGGAAAGGGTGTGTGTATGAGTTAGCCCTTTACCACTTGTAACCATTTATGATTAGAATAGGGATGTTTTAGAAATTTTTCCTCTGTAAACTTAAAATTTTATTTTCCCCCTATAATTGCTAGTGAAGTACTCCCCACTCCCAACCAAATATAATTTCCATTCAAAGTCTAGTTTAAATCCTCTTATTCTTTTAGAGTCTGTCCTGACTCTAAAAATAGTTTAATCTGAATATAGTTCCCTTTCAGTGCTCCAAACTCATTTAGGGCATAAGATATAACCTTATGAGTTACATATGTCCCCAACTAGATTGTAAGCTCCTTGAAGGCAGGGAGTATCCTCTTTTGTTTTACCCCCCATAACATGTAGCACAAAGCTCACTTCTTGTTGGTGGGCAATAAATATTTGTTGGATGAATGGATGAATGAATGAGTGAATGACAGACTACTGATTCAGTCCAAGTCCTTCTTTTGCCCCTGGCTTCTCACTTGACCGTAATGTGTATATTCAGTAGGTGGCAGTGTTGATCCAAGGGTGAACACAGTGGGCTGAAGCAACCAATCCCAAGCTTCCTTTCACTTTTCTCTGAAACTTATTCTTAAGATTTGAGAGGTGGAAGCCACTTTAGAAATCACCTGCGTCCCAATCTCCTCCTTTTACAAATCAGGTAAACTGAGGCCTAGGAAGAAGTAACTTGCCCTAGTTGTAGCAGAGTTAGAACTGGCAAACAGTTCTGACCAGAACCAACTGTGTTAAAAACAAGGTTGGAAAATAATGTCCCATTGGGTCATTGTTAATTCACCACAGGCTTTGAGCTCTTGCTATAACATAACTTTAGAAAAGAAGGGAGGGGGGGAGGAGGGAGGGAGGGGAAAAAATGAAACATAAGTGATTGCAAGGGATAATGCTGTGTAAAAATTATCCTGGCATGGATTCTGTCAATACAAAGTTATTATTAAATAAAATTAAATTTTCAAAAAAAAAAAAAAAAGAAAGAAAAGAAGGGAGAAGAGAATAAGCATTTATGTAATGCTGATTATGTGCCAGTCTCTGTTGCTAAGTGTTTTTTTTTTTTTTTTTTTTTTTAAAGAAATATTCTCTCATTTGATTCTTACACAGCTCTGGGAAGTAGGTGCTGTTATTATCCCCATTTTACAGATGAGGAAACTGAAGTAGACATGTTAAGTGATTTGCTCAGGATCACATAACTAGTAAATGCCTAAGGTTAGATTCAAACTGACTCCCGGCCCAGGGCTGTAGGCCTTGCACCACCAACTGTTTTAGATACCTGTGTTCCATGCCATTAAAACACATGCCTTTACACAGTCATTTTAACAAGTATCCCTGGTATGGTCCCTCTCCCTGTATATTTGGCCATAAGCAGCCAAACCATAGCAGGTTTGGCACAAACCTCTAGAATTAATAAGAGATTATGTTGAAAGATGTATACTTAATTGTTACAAAATCTATTCAGTCGCAGAAGCTAGTCTATTATGTTTACAAGTAAAGCATGTGGTTTTAGGAACATGAGGGATTTGCCACTGATTATAAGTACATAAGAGCTCCTAAAGTGTTCAAAAACTTTTTTTTTTCAAGTAAGTGTAACATTCTCCATCCAATCCTGCCCACATCATTGTTTGCTTAGCAAACAACACCTCATTGATAGCATAAAGCTCTTTTCCAAAGCCCCACCAATTCCAAATTGGGGTGAATGAGGCTTTACTCTATTTTGCTTATGAAAACTTGATCTGTTTAGCCAGAAAAGGCTTTCTCTTTATTCTTCTTGTTCTTGATCCCAATTACAGCTAGTTAGAGCCACCCAGACAAGAAATAAGACAGGGAGAGGAAACTGGTCAGCAGATCTGAAATGTAGGTCAAGTGTATGATGGGGATCTGTAGTGATATGATCATGAGATAATATTTCCATGGTTAGTTTGAAGTTCTGAGGGCTCTTCCTGCTGAACCCTAGCATCTCCAAGGGATTTCGTTTGTGCCAAGGAAGTTTCTGAGGGAGTGGTAACAAGTTGGGGTGGGGTGTGAAATTTAATGGGAGTGGCTGCTTATACATTGCTAGACATAATTGTGGGTGCTTGGGGTGGGATAGAGTGAGAGTTGCATTTAATTTTTTCCAGTATGGAAGGTCCACAATTTTGTTCCAACAAAGGAAGTCCCAGGATACTTTCAGGCAATTCATAATGTAGTTAAGCCTGGAGTCAGAAATATCAGCTCAATCTTACTTCCCTTCCTGCTTTGCCAGGTTCTCATTGGGATTTACTGAGGTGTGAGAAGAAGTCCAGTTGTTTCTATTACTATCTGTCTTAATCTGAGATCCAAGTGAATATCTGGAGGAGGAAATGGCTGCCTCCTTCCTGGGACCACCATGCAGTGAGAGGCTTGTGGTTGGTGGCAGTTACCTGTGGGAAGAAAGGCTCATCATCATCTGGGCCCGAGGGTTAGCCTTCTCGAGAGTGGCTACAGAAGCTCATGGCTCCTCGTCCCATACTGAATGATACCCAGATTCCTTAGCCTAGCCTTTCAAGGTCTAGCCATCTCAGGTGCTTAGGTCCAGGCCAACTGGCCACCCACTGGCCCATGAGCTTGTTCCAGGACTTACTTTCTCTAATCATTTGCTCACACTGTTTTCTGAGTCTGAAACGCTGCCCTTCTTCCTCCTTTCCTTTGCCCATCCCCATTCTGTTGAAAAGCCTGTATCTAAAATCTGCTCAGAAAAGAACACCTCTGTGAGAATCATGGAGGATCACCCCCAACCAGCAATGTCTCCTCCTTTGAACTCTCGTGGTACTTTATACCTCTCCTGTGTACTTCTGCATTCTATTCTTTTTCTCAAAATCACTCATTATGTGCTTGTGTTTTATCTTCCCAGTATATCATAAGGCTCTGGAGGGTCAGGTGGATCTCTTATTTATGCTGGCATCTTCTTCTCACGTATCATGATGCTTTGCACAGGGAGTCCAGTAGGGAGAGTGGAGAGTGTTCAGCACTTGAAATGAGAAGATCCAGATTTATTTTTATTTATTTTTTATTATTATAGCTTTTTATTTACAAGACATATGCATGGGTACTTTTTCAGCATCGACCCTTGCAAAACCTTCTGTTCCAACTTTTCCCTTTTTTCTCTCCCACCACCTCCCCCAGATGGCAAGTAGACCAATACATGTTAAATATGTTAAAGTATATTTTAAATATAATATATGTATATATATCCATACAGTTATTTTGCTGCACAAGAAAAATCAGACTTAGAAATAAGGTAAAATTAACCTGAGAACGAAATCAAAAATGCAAGCGAATAAAAACATAGGGACTGGAAATACTTTGTAGTGGTTCACACTCATTTCCCAGAGTTCCTTCACTGGGTATAGCTGGTTCTCTTCATTATTGAACAAATGGAACTGATTTGGTTTATCTCATTGTTAAAGAGAGCCATGTCCATCAGAATTGATCATCATGTAGTATTGTTGTTGAAGTATATAATGATCTCCTGAAGATCCAGGTTTAAATCAGCCTCTTCTTTGTTGATTGTTGACCTCAGTTTCTTCATCTGTAAAAAGAAGCAATGGAACTTTAAACAGGATACAGGCCTTCCAAAGTTCCTTCCAATTCTCAGTCTATGAATAGGTAAATCTTAATGGTTTCTTCTAGTTTGTCTATACTTTTGTCATCTTGTTTGGATGATATGCCTTCAGATGCTTTAGCTTTAATCAGAAAGGTGGAAGTAGGGTTCCCTTGAATTCAGAAATGTAGCCTGCTGAATAATTATGTGCTTAAGTTAACTGCTTGATTAAAAGAACCAACATAGATTCCTCATAGTCTGCTGGTAGAGACCTTTTTTCTGTAGCTAGATGTCAAAATTAAAGCATCGTGATGTAGTGGAATGGATAGTGGGTTTACTCTTTGGGACATTTGAGTTCATTATTCTAATATTTACAATTAATCTTTTTTCTGCATTTCAATTTTCTTATCTTTAAAATGGATATAATAATACTTACACTGTCTACTTATCGTTAAGAGGATTCTTCATAAACTTTTAAGTTGCTATATGAGTTCTTATTCCCAAATCAAACCAAGGAGCAGCCACTAATCCTTAGATACAGTTCCTATGTGGTTTGGCCAGGTAGCAAAGGGTTTGGATGTAGAATATAGCCTGGACAGGAGAATCACAGGAGCTCAGATTTGGAAGACTCCTTAGAGACTAGCTATTGTAACCTAGGCCTGAGCAAGTATTCTCTGCAATATCTTGACAAGAAGTTATCCAGCCTTTAATTGAATAGCTGTCATGAGAGGGAGCCTGTCATCCTGAAGTAGTCCATGCTACTTAGTTTGGTGGCTTTCTAAAAATTAAACTTTTTTCAATTAATGAAAATTTACTCTCCCTTCCTCCCACTACTCCTTAACAAATATGCATAGTTGAACCAAAAAATTCCTACTTTGGCAGGAATCCAAAATCCAAAAATATAGTTGGTTGATGTTCTTTGTATTCCAAGAGCACCAAAATGACATTGCTATGTTGGAGTCAAGATACGGTGTGTCCAGCTGTCACTGATTAGAACAATATGATCTTGGAAGGCTCTACCATAGATCAGATACAAATAGTCTATATGAACAATTGGAGAGGAGATGTCTCTAAATTTGCATGTCTTATATTTCTCTTGAGCTTCTGCAATTCTGCTTTGCTCATAGAGCACAGTACCTTTGATGTGGACATGCCATATTGGGGCAGTGTCCTGTGCCAGTGTCTCCCATGTCTCACAATTCCAAAATTCTCCAGCAAGACCTTAGGAGTATCTTTGTGTTACTTCTTCTGACCTCCACGTGAGTGCTTATCTAGTGTGAGTCCTCCATAAAACTCTTTTAGGCAAGTATACTTTTGGCATTTGAGCAATTTGGCCAGCCTATTGTCAGAATCTTCCAAAGATAATTCATATACTAATTCTTAAACTATATTTTAAGGTTGTAATCATCAAAATTCTTTGGTATTGGCTAAGGATTAGGAAGGTAAATCACCGGAACAGAGTAGACATATAATATACTCAGCAAATGAATATAGTAACCTTATATTTGACAAGTGTAAAGACAAGTTTTGGGGATAAGAATTCATTATTTGGTTAAAACTGTTGGAAAAACTGGAGAGAGCAGTATGGCAGAAATTGGACATAGACCAATATCTTATGCCATTTATCAAGATAAGGTCAAAATGGATATATCCCTTAGATATAAAGGTAGATATAACAAGAAAACTTGGAGAACATGGAATATGTTTCTTATTAGACTTATGGTTAGGTGAACAATTTTAATAAACAAGAGGTGGAGAGTAGAGTGAGATATAAAATAAATAATTTTGATGACATTAAATAAAACAAATGTAGCCAAGATTAGGAACAAAATGAAAATTGGGGGAAAAAACACACAGTTTCTCAAATAAAGGTCTCATATCTCAAATAATATAAAGAACTTTGTAAAATTTGCAAGAATACAAGTCATTTTCCAGTTGATAAATGGTTAAAAGATATGAAAAGGCAATTGTCTGATGAAGAAATAACAATTTATAGTCTTTTGAAAAAAATGCTGTAAATCATTATTGATTAGGGAAATGCAAATTAAAACAGCTTTGAGATAGGCTAAAATGATTGAAGGGGAAAGTGACAAATGTTAGAGGGGATGTGGGACACTAATTTATTGATAGAATGTGAACTGATCTAACCATTTTGGAAAGCAATCTGTAATTATGCCCGAAAAATTATTGTACTCCCTATGTACTCTTTGATCCAGCAATACCAATACTAGATCTATTTCTAAAGATGATTAGGGAAAAAGAAAAAGAACATATATGTTTTAAAATATTTATAGCAGTTCTTTTTCTGGTGACAAAGAACTGGAAATTACAGAGATGCCTGTCAATTAGGGAATAGCTAATCAAATTGTGGTGTATGATTATGATGGAATACTAATGTGCTATGATGAGCTCAGTGATCTTAGAAAAACATGGATAGACTTGCATAAGAAAATGAAGAATGAAATGGGCAGAACCAAGAGAATGTTGTATACAATAACAGCAATTTTGTTTTATTATTATTATTATCATAATTAGTAAGTCATTTTGACTTATAAATGTCCATATTAATTACAAAGAACTTGTGAATGAAGATATTTGCATCCAGAAAAAGAACTGATAAATAGAAGTATGTGTAGAATAATTTTATATACACACATACACACACATATTTGTGTCTAATGGTAGCCATCTTTAGGGTAGGGAAGAGGGAGAAAAAAAGGAAAAAATTACATAACTTTATTATATTTTTAAAAAGAATAGCAAGTTGTACATAATAGATATGCAATTTCATGTGCAAAAAAAAAAAAAAAAAAAAAGAATTCAAGTGGAAACAATTTGATTTCCTGAAGTGGTGCTGGTATACTGTCCAGGTTTCATAGACATACAACAATGAGGTCAGCACAATGACTTCAATTTGGTGGGCATAGTAATATCTCTTTTCCCTCATACTTCCTTCAGAACCTCCCAAACGCTGAGCTAGCTCTGGCAATGTGTTTGCCAACCTCTCATTATCAGTGTGTACATCTTTGGATAGTATACTGCTGAGTTAAGCGAACCTATCCACAGCATTCAAAACTTCTCCTTTGGCTGTAACCATGATTCTACCTAGGATGGTGAGATGCTAGCTGGTGGAGAACCTCTGTTTTCTTGATGTTGATCATCAAGCCAAAATTAGCACTAGTGACTGAGAATCAATCCATATTCTGTTTTACTGTAACACACTTTGAAATTATACAGAAGTTTAAATTCTTCCATATGATGTTCCTTTAAATATTTGAAGACTGCTCTCATGTCACTGTCACTCACTGAGTCCTTTCTTCTTTAGGCTAAATATGGTTATTAGCTCATTCAGCCGAATTTCAAGTCATCATTGAGATATTCTTTACCATGCTGGTCGCTCACATTTGAACGTTCTTCCAATTTACCCTCATTTCTCCTAAAATCTGGTGGCCAGAACTAAAAATGGCACAACAGGGGTGACTAACCTGAGAGATCAAAGCCATCTTTCTGGCCGTACTGTATCTCGTTACGTAACTTGGGCCATGTCAAATTTGAATCAGTGAAATTTGTAAAGTTGTTGCATGTGTTGAGTGTATATTTCCCCAAACTTTCATATTACAAGAACTTTACATTTATCCTTATTACATTTTCTCTTTATTAGATTTGGCCTATTGTTTTGGGCAGTCCAGGTTCTTAATCTGAGGTTCAGGATCCAGGGTAGATTTCAGGGAATCTGTGAATTTAGATGTGAGGGGAGGGCGGGGAATCACATTTGTGTTTTTACTAACTAATCTCTAACTTAAATTCATCATTTTCTTCATTTAAAAACATGCTTCTGAGAAGGGACTTACAGGACTGCCAAAGGGTCCATGATACAAAGGAGGTGAAGAATATCTACTGCACCTTCTCAGGAACTTTTTGAATCTTGACTCTGTCATCTATATATTAATTATCCCTCCAAGTTTTATGTCATTAGCAGTTCTCATATATATTTTATGATTTCACTCAAATCTTTGTTAAAAATATTAAGCTATCTAGGGCAATGGACAAATCCCAGGGATATTACTTCCGAATTAATGTTGACTTATTAATAATTCCTCTTTTGGGTTCAGTCATTTAACTAGTTCTGAAGCCATCTTAGGTGTGCTGTTTTCCAGCTCTCATCTCTCCATCTTATGTAGCACGAGATTTTTTCAAATGTTTTCCTGAACTATAAGCATAGTCGAGAATGAAATTAAGGCAAAAACAAGGCACAGCTCTGAGCATAATCACTTTATTAGCAAAGCATGAATTTGCCAGCAAAAAGGGTCTCAGCATCCTCAGAAAAGACTTTGAATGAGGGCTGGCAGATCATTTTTATAGAAAAAAGAAGCATCTCCAAACTAGAAGGCATTATCATAGATGAGAGAAAACAGTATGATTGGTGACATAAGCAGAAGCATCATAGATGTGGCAGACAATATGATTGGCTGGAAATTGGGAATGAAGGGCTAGCAACAACCCCCTCCTTCTATCTTGTCGATAAGAAATTCTAATTGATTTAATCCACCTGCAAGAATGACTAATGGCATATAGATAACAGATTTCTTCTAATTATACAAGGACAGCTAGTGGTATAGAGATAACAGTTTTCTTTTAATTAAGATGATTTATAGGGAAACAATTTCTAAACTCAGAGAGGAAGAATGAACTTCTGAACCTATGAACTTCTGAGCTTAATTCAAAGACATGAAATATGACTTAAGCAGTTATACAGAATGTCAGCTGTGATACAGAATCAAGTCAATTATAAAATAGAATCAGTTTGATTTTCTCCTACTATGTCTGCAGCACTCCCAACCACTTATCCTTTCAGAAAAATACATGCTACTCGTCTGGATTGGCCATTGCTAAAAGAAACTACAGTGGCTTGAAGGGATTACTTCTCTTTCCATATGCTCATAAGCCAAGTCTTAAATAACTTGCCCTACAGTCTGCTGGGAATGAAAGTCAGCTTCGCTGGTTTATATTGTATGTGAACTCTACCTTCTTCTTTAATGAAAATTTGAATGTTTGCCCAGCTCCAGGCCTTCAGCAGTTTTCTTGTTGTCTCTGCCTTTTCAGACATCATTCATGGCAGCTCCACATTTACACTCAACCTTTATTTCAGGGCCTTAGGATGTTATTCTTCCATCCCCATTAAAGACAACTAGGTGCTGTTATCATTACTTTCCTTTTGTTCATTTGTGACTTCTTGTTAATCGCTTGAGGTTGGTGTCTCATTTCCAGTTCAGCGATCATTTTGGTGGAAGAGAAAATAGACGCGATAGAAGACTAGACTAGATCAGGGAAGGGGCACCAAGGGTGTTGTGAGGGTGTAGGTCTCCCTTGGACAGGTTTCTTACATGAAACAGGAGAATGTCAAAGCTTCTGTGCCAGTTGTCAGTGGGAACACACTCTTATGTGGCCAGTGTGCTTCTAGCCTAAGAGAGTGACCCAATATCCAAAAGAAGAACGAACACATTAATTCAGCTTTCCTTCTGTTACTGTTCCTCCTGGGTAGCAAACACTTCCATGTTTATCATTGAAGAATCTTGAATGATTTTGATGTATGGATGGGAGACACTTTGTTGTGAAAGGACCTGTAAGGCAGCATTTTCTTCTACCTGATCAAATGCTTTTTTTTTTTTGTAATCAGCAAACAATAAGGATAATGAGATATTAATCTTACATTCCCTTCATCTTTCCATTAATTGTGAAATGGTAAAGATGTGATCCATCATTGAATATTGATTTTGAAAGTCTTCTTGTTCCCTAATGCCCTCATCAAGGTTACCTTTGAATTAAGATTTTGTATTGATGGGAGAGTAGGCAGAAAAGGTCAGTAGTTGTTGATGTTTTCTTGGTTGCCTTTTTTCATTATTAATAAGGTCTGCATTCTTTTCCCAAGCTTTTGGTTTTTTCTCCTCTTTAAAATACCTCATTTATTGGTTCTTCAATGACATCAAAATTTTGTTTCTATATCTATAGCTCTTTAGTCCATTCTCTTATGTTAGAATCCAACTGTGGTGGTGTCATTGTCCTTGTTGGAAAAAAAGTTGATTTTAGTTATGCAAGTTTTTAAAATTTTTCTTCTAATGGTAATCTTTCCATTTTCATCTTTGAATGTTCTTGGGGGTGACTTTGTTTAGTTGTCTATCTCCCCATTTTTTCTTTAAAATAATTTTAACTCTATTATTTCTCTTCTCTATGAGATAATGCTCATAATTATTCATAAGATCTTAGAAACAAGTTTATATTCTAACATAATGTTACCTCTGGCAACCCTCTTTCTCCTTTTTGTAAATAAGTTAGCTATTTGCTTTGTAAAGCACTTTTAAAATGCCATTAAAAATACTAATATCCTTTGAGTACCACTCTGTGTTGGTGGAGTAAGAGATCGTCTAGAGAATGAAAAGTGAGGGTCAAAGAGAAGGTGATGGAAAGATATAGTAAGGGTGGGCAGACTGTCACATGTAAAGAAGGGCACATGCCAAGAATGAAGAATGACAGATGGACATCCACAGAGTCCACTACCTTTTTCCTGGTGTTGAAAGAAGTTGAGGGAGCCCTTGCAGGGAGAACATGGAGACGAACTGCTTAGAGTGGGCAGGCAGGGGATGAGCTGTGATTTATGAGTATAAGAGGGAACATTCCGATCCCTGAGATCATAGATAATTGGAATATTTGAATAATAGGAGCTTAATCATCACCAACAAACACACATTTTCCCCTCCATCACTGCTCCCATCATCCTATAGATCCTCCTCTTGGCTAACCTCAATAAAGAGAAACTCAGTGAAAAAACTCACCTTTCTCTCCTTTCATTTCCTTCAGGACCCTCTGAAGTGTTAGCTCCATTTTCCTTATCCAAATAACACTGAACTTTCTAAAGTTATTGATAACCTCTTACTTGCCAAATCCAAAGGCCCTTTCTCCATCTAAATCCTTCTTAATATTTTTGCAGCTTTTAGTACCATCTATCAACTCTTCTCTTTCACATTCTCTCCTCTCTAGGATTTTTTGATATAGCTGTCCCAAGTCCCGCCTTGCCTGTCTGACCATTCCTCCTCCTTTGGCAGATTGTCATCTGCAGGTTAGGTCACCACCTAGGCTGTCCTCCAAGGCTCTGTCCTAAGCCCATTTTTCTTTTCTGTCTCTAATGTTTTGTTTGGTAATCTTTGGTAACACATATATATTTTTTTTAGTGGGGGGGGGTAAAGCTTTTTATTTTCAAAACATGCATAAATAATTTTCAACATTCATCTTTACAAAACTTGGTGTTGCAATTTTTTTTCCTTCTCTTCTTCCCACTTCCTTCCCTAGATGGCAAATAATCCAATTTATGTTAAACATGTGCAATTCTTCTGTACATATTTCCACAATTATCATCTGCACAAGAAAAATCATATCAAAAAGGGAAAAAATGAGAAAGAAAACAAAAGAGCAAGCAACAACAATAAAAAAGTGAAAATACTATGTTGTGATCCACACTCAATTCCCACAGTCTTCTCTCTGGGTGCAGAGAGTTCCCAGCCTTCTCTATCGCAAGACTATTGAAACTGGTCTGAATTACCTCGCTGTTCAAGAAAGCCAGAATTGATCATCATATGATCTTGCTGTTGCCATGTACAGTGAAATCCTGGTTCTTCTCACTTCACTCAGCATCAGTTCATGTAAGTCTTTCCAGGCCTCTCTGAAATCATTATGCTGATTGTTTCTTATAGAAGATTAATATGCCATAATATTCCTATACCATAATAACATCAGCCATTCTCCAACTGAAGGGTAGCCACTGAGTTTCTAGTTTCTTGCCACTACAAAAAGCATTGCTACAAACACTTTTGTACATGTGGGTCTCTTTCCCTCCTTTAAGATCTCTTTGGGATACAGGCCCAGTAGAGCCACTGCTGGATCAAAAGGTATGCATAATTTGATATCTCTTTGGGCATAGTTCCATATTGTTCTCCAGAATGATTGGATCAGTTCACAACTCCACAACAATGTATCAGTGTCCCAGTTTTCCCACATCCCCTCCAACATTTGTCATTATCTTTTCCTGTCATCTTAGCCAATCTGAGAGGTGTGTAGATATCTCAGAGTTGTCTTAATTTGCACTTCTCTGATCAATAGTGATTTAGAGCATTTTTTCATATGACTAGAAATGGTTTTAATTTCTTCATCTGAAAATTGTCTGTTCATATCCTTTGACCATTTATCAATTGGAAAATGGCTTGTATTCTAGTAAATTTGAGTCAACTCTCTACATATTTTAGAAATGAGTCCTTTATTAGAACCCTTAGATGTAAAATTGTTTTTTGAGTTGTTTTTTTTTTTTTTTTTTGCCAGTTTACTGCTTCCCTTCTAATCTTGTCTGCATCGGTGTTGTTTGTACAGAGATTTTTTAACTTAATAAAATAAAAATTTTCCATTTTGCATTCCATAATGTACCATAGTTCTGTGGCTACAGATTCCTTCCTTCTCCACAGATCTGAGATGTAGACTATCCTTTGTTCTTTTAATTTGCTTATAGTATCACTGTTTATATCTAAGTCATGAACCCATTTCAACCTTATCTTGGTAGAGGGTGTTAGGTCTGGGTCAACGCCTAGTTTTTGCCATATTAATTTATAATTTTCCCAGCAGTTTTTTTCAAACATTGAGTTTTTATTCCAAAAAGTTGGGTTTGTCAAATACAAAATTATTATAGTCACTGATTATTTTGTTCCATAAACCTGACCTATTGCACTGATTGACTACCCCATTTCTTAGCTAGTACCAAATATTTTGATGACCACTGCTTTATAATATACTTTTAGGTCTGATACAGCTAGGCCACCTTCATTTGCTTTTTTTTCATTAATTCCATTAAAATTCTTGACCTTTTGTTCTTCCAGATGAACTTTGTTATTATTTTTCTAGCTTTGTAAAATAATTTCTTGGGAGTTTGATAGCCATGGCACTGAAGAAGTAGATTAATTTAGCTAAAATTGTCATTTTTATTATGTTAGCTTGGCCTCCTCATGAGCACTTGATATTCTTCCTGTTGATTAGATCTGACTTTATTTGTGTGGAAAGTGTTTTGTAATTGTGTTCATATAGTTCCTGGCTTTCCCTCGGCAGATAGATTCCCAAATATTTTAAATTATCTACATTTATTTAAATGGAATTTCTCTTTGTATCTTTTGCTGCTGGACTTTTGTTGGTAGAGTATAGAAATGCTGATGATTTATGTGAATTCATTTTGTATCCTGCAACATTGCTAAAGTTGTGAATTGTTTCTAGTAGTTTTTTAATTGATTTTCTAGCTTTCTCTAAGAATCCCATCATATCATCTGCAAAGAATAATATTTTGGTTTCCTCATTTCCTACTCTAATTCCTTAGAATTCTTTTTCTTATTATTAAAGGTAATATTTCTAATACAATATTGAATAATAATGGTGATGGAGGCAACTTTGTTTCATCCCAATTTTACTGGGAATGGTTCTAGTTTATACCCATTACATATAATACTTGCTGATGGTTTTAAATAGATGCTACTAATCATTTTTTACAAAACTCCATTAATTCCTATATTCTCTAATGTTTTTTAATAGGAATGGGGCTGCTGGATTTTGTCAAATGCTTTTTCTGCATCTAGTGAGATAATCATGATTTCTATTTGGTTATTGAGATAATCAATTATGCTAATAGTTTTCCTAATATGGAACCAGCCTTGCATTCCTGATATAAATACTGCTTGGTCATGGTGTATTATCCTGGTTATAATTTGATGTAATCTCTTTGCTAATATTTATTTAAGATTTTTGCATCCGTATTCGTTAGGGAAATGGGTCTATAATTTTCTTTCTCTTTTTTGACCTTACCTGGTTTCAGTATCCGCACTATATCTGTGACATAAAAGGAATTTGATAGGACTCTTTCTTTCCCTATTTTTCCAAATAGTTTGCATATTAGAATTAATTGTTCTTTAAATATTTGGTAGAATTCAGATGTAAATTCATCTGGCTCTGGAGATTTTTTTTTTTTTTAGGGAGTTGATTAATAGCTTGTTCAGTTTCTTTTTCCAAAATGGGACTATTTTAAGTAATTTATTTCCTCTTTTGTTCATCTGGCTAATCTACATTTGTTTAAATATTCCTCCATTTCATTTAGATTATCAGATTGATTGGCATATAATTGGGTAAAATAGTTCCTAATTGTTGCTCTAATTTCCTCTTCATTGGTGGAAAGTTTACTCTTCATTTTTGATATTAACAATTTGTTTTCACATCCAGCCATTCTGGAGAGCAATTTGGAACTATGCTCAAAAAGTTATCAAACTGTGCATATCCTTTGATCCAGCAATGCTACTACTGGGCTTATACCCCAAAGAGATACTAAAGAAGGGAAAGGGACCTGTATGTGCCAAAATGTTTGTAGTAGCCCTGTTTGTAGTGGCTAGAAGCTGGAAAATGAATGGATGTCCATCAATTGGAGAATAGTTGAGTAAATTGTGGTATATGAATGTTATGGAATATTATTGTTCTGTAAGAAATGACCAACAGGATGAATACAGAGAGGATTGGTGAGACTTACATGAACTGATGCTGAGTGAAATGAGCAGAACCAGGAGATCATTATATACCTCAACAACGATACTGTATGAGGATGTATTCTGATGGAAGGGGATTTCTTTGACAAAAAGATCTAACTCGGTTTCAATTGATCAAGGATGGACAGAAGCAGCTATACCCAAAGAAAGAACACTGAGAAATGAATGTAAACTTCTTGCATTTTGGTTTTTCTTCCCAGGTTATTTTTACCTTCTGAATCCAATTCTTTCTGTGCAACAAGAGAACTGTTCGGTTCTGCACACATATATTGTATCTAGGATACACTGTGACATATTTAACTTGTATAGGACTGCTTGTCATCTCCGAGAGGGAGTGAAGGGAGGGAGGGGAGAAGTCGGAACAGAAGTGAGTGCAAGGGATAATGTTGTAAAAAAAAAAAAATTACCCAGGCATGGGCTCTGTCAATAAAAAGTTATAATTTGAAAAAAAAATTTGATTTTCTTCTTTCTTTTTTCCAATCAAATTGACTACAGGTTTATCTTATTTTTATTTTTATTTTTTCATAAAACCAGCTCTTAGTTTTGTTTATTAGTTTATTAGTTTTTTTTTACTTTAAATTTTGTTAATTTCTCTTTTTATTTTCAGACTTTCAAATTGGATATTTACTTGAAGGTTTTTAATTTGTTCTTTTTCTAGCTTAAAGTTGCATGTCCAATTCATTGACCTTTTTTTCTTCCTCTATTTTATGCAAGTAAGCATTTAGAGATATAAAACTTCCCCTAAGAATTGCTTTGGCTGCATCTCATAAATTGTTATGTTGTCTCATTATTGTCATTCTCTTGAATGAAATTATTGAGTGTGTCTATGAGTTATTGTTTCACCCACTCATTCTTTTGGATCAGCTTATTTAGTTTCCAGTTAATTTTTGGTCGATTTTCCCTATTCTATACTTCTGGTTTTTGTTTTGTTTTTTTTCCCCTGAGGCAATTGGGATTAAATGACTTGCCCAAGGTTACACAGCTGGGAAGTATTAAATGTCAGATTTGAACTCAGGTCCTCCTGACTTCAGGGCTGGTGCTTTATCCACTGTGCCCACCTAGCTGCTCCTCCACTTCTGTTTTATGGAGAATTCATCTCATTCACATTCATAGTTAAAATTACTAACTCAATTTCCCACCATTTTATTTTCCCCAAGTTATACTTTTCTCTTTCTTTTCCCCCTTTGTCTCTTCCCTAGTATTTTGCTTCTGACTACCTCAAATAGCTCTCCCCTTTTACAGCCCTTCCCCTTTCTTTTTTCTTTCCCCTTCTACTTCTGTTCTCCCTTCTGTTAGCCTCCCCCTTCCTTTCCCTTTTCTCCTCCTACTTCCTCATAGAGTGAGACAAGGTTCTTTGTGAAGTTAAATGTGTCTGATATTTTCTCTTTGAGCCAAATCTGATGAGAGTGAAATTCACACAATGCTCATTCCTCTTCCTTTTTGCCCTCAATTGTAATAGGTCTTTTTTTTTGCCTCTTCATAAGATGTAATTTACCCCATTTTAAATCCATCTTCCTCTTCTTCCAGTAGAATCACTTTTCTTCCTGTAGTTTCTTTTTTATATCATCACAATAAAATCAAATTATACCTGCACTTTCTAAGTATACTCATAAAACAGATACAGATCTCAAGAGTTAAACATATTATCTTCCCATATGGTGATATAGCTTTTTAACTTTTAAAAGAAAGGTTTTTTTCTTTTCTTTTTACCTTTTTATGCTTCTCTTGAATTCTGCATTTGAAGATCAAATTTTCTATTCTGCTCACTTCTTTTTATCAGAAATAAATGAAACTCACCTGTTTCATTGAATGTCCATCTTTTCCCCTGAAAGATAATGCTCAATTTTGCTGGATAGTTGATTCTAGGCTGCAATCCAAGTTCCTTTGCCTTTCAGAATATTAGATTCTATGTGCTTCTGGCTGCTTGCAATATTTTCTCCATGATTTGATAATTCTGAAATTTAGCTACAATGTTCCTTGGAGTTTTCATTTTGGGGTCTCTTTCAGGAGGTGATTCAATGGCTATATTACCCATTGGTTCTAGTATATCAGGGCAATTTTCTTGATGATTTCCTGAAAGATAATGTCTAGGCTCTTTTTTTCATTATGGTTTTCAGGAAGTCTTAGATTCTTAGATTATCTCTTCTAGATCTAATTTTCAGGTCATTTGTTCTTCTCTTGAGGTATTTTACATTTTCTTTTCTTTTCTTTTCTTCCTTCCTTCCTTCCTTCCTTTTTTCCTTCCTTCCTTCCTTCCTTCCTTCCTTCCTTCCTTCCTTCCTTCCTTCCTTCCTTCCTTTCTTTGTTTCATTTGAATGATTCTTGATGTCTCATTGAGTCATTCACTTCTACTTTTTCAGTTCTAATTTTCAGTGAATTGTTTTCTTCAGTTAGCTTTTTTTTTATCGCCTTTTGCATTTGGCCAATTGAACTTTTAAATGAGTTGTCTTTGTCATTGGGTTTTTTTGGTCCATTTCACAAATTCCCTTTTTCAACAAATTGGTTTCTTTTTCATATCTACTTTGTGAGGAATTGTATGCTTTTTTACATTTCATCAGATCTATTTTGTAAGGAGTTATGTGCTTTTGCCATTTCATAAAATCTATTTTTTAAGAAGTTTTCAGATAATTTTGGTTTTTCCTTTTCTCTCTTGCCAAATTCTCATTTCTTTTCCCCATTTTTCTTCTAATTCTCTTTTAAAATCCTTTTTGAATTCTTCCAAGAGAGCCCTGTGAAATGGAGACCAACTCATATCACCCTTTGGGGCTTCATCTGGAAATGATTTGCCTTTAGAATCTTTAGAGTTTGAGGTCTGTTTTTCTTTCTCCATAAAAACCATCTGTGGTCAGAGTTCTTTTTGATTTTTTTGAAAAATTGAGGTCTGCTCTTAAGACAAAGGGACAATAGCCACTTTAGTTTGCCCTGGGGTCTATGTTGATGACTGATTTCTGGTGCTGGGTAAGCATGGCCAGGTCCTTGTTTTTTTTGGGGTTCAGAAGTTCCCTATTTGCCTTTTGCATTTGTTTTGGTGTCTCAGAGCTAAATTGCTGATCCACTGGCTTATAACCAGAACAGAGTAGCCTAAGAGCTTCACAGATTCCTTACAACTCTCTGGCTCCCTGCCCCAGCTCCTTGCACTGCATCTGGCTTTGGCCACTCCCTCCCCCTACTCGATTGAAACAGACCTTTTCTGAAACTTTTCCAAAGTATCTTCTTCTGGAAATTTGTTATACTCCAAATATTTGTGGGTTCTGTCACTCTAAGACCAATTCAGAGGCTTGATCTGGTGTTGATCTAAGGGACATGAGGAGGAGCTCAGTTAGAGACATGTCTGCTCTCCATCATTTGATGCTGCCTCCCATACCTGACTTTTCTAAAATTCTATTTATCTCCTTAACTTAACTTATTTCTTATTTATTTTTGTGGTTTGATTTATCTAATTCTGATAGAATAAGGTTGAGATCTCCCATTAGTATAGTTTTGCTGTCTAATTATTCTTTCAACTCTTTTAACTTCTCCTGTAGGAATTTGGATACTATACCACTTGGTGTGTATATGTTTAGCATAATACTTCATTATTTATGGTAACTTTAGCAAAATGTATTTTCCTTCCTTATGTTTTTTAATTAGATCTTTTTTTTTTTTTTTTTTTGCTTTTGTTTGTCCTGAGATCAGGATTGCTACCCTTGCTTTTTTTTTTTTTTTTAACTTCAGCTGAAGCATATTAGATTTTGCTCCAGCTTTTTATCTTTACTCTGAATGTATTACTCTGCTTTAAATGTATTTCTTGTAAATAACATATTGTAGGATTCTGTTTTTAATCCAATCTGCTTTCCACTTATGTTTTATGAGAATTCATCCCATTCACATTCACAGGTAAAATTACTAACTGTATTTTCTGCCATCTTATTTTCCCCAAGTTATACTTTTCCCTTTCCTTTCTCCTATTCCTTTCTCCCCAGTATTTTGCTTCTGACCATTTCCTTCATCAATCTGCCCTTCCCCTTTTACAGCTCCTCCCCCCTTTCTTATCCCTTTCTCTTTTACTTCTGTTCTCCTTCTATTACTTCCCTCTTTCCTTTCCCCTTTCCTCTTCTGCTTCTCTAGAGGATGAGACAAGTTTCTCTGTGAGCTAAATAGACCTGATTGTGAAGTCCGAGCTAGCTCCCTGGAGGCCTCAGGAACAGCTGGAGTCAGGATAAGTAAAAGTCCTTGGTCTTCAGGGGTAGAAGTGAAGGAGACAGACAAACTGCCACAAGCTCACTACCAACCTCCCTTCTCTGGTCCTGCTGCAAAGTGAAGTTCTCTCATCTCTTTCACCTTACTCCTTAATTCTTACCTACAATTATCTCTATAATCAAACATTGAGCTAGCACAGAACACTGAGGCCATTTTCCCAAATATATGCTAATAGAATCATTGTCCAATAGGTAATTAGCTTTAAGCCTTAAGTACTCGGTTGTCTGATTCAAGCATGCCTTTTAAGAGTCTCAGACCTTAAGAGAGACTCAGAAGAGTCAGAATATCTGACATTCTCTCTTTGAGCCAAATTTGATGAGATTAAAGGTTCACACAATGCTCATTTCCCTCCTTTCTTTCCCTCAACTGTAATAAGTCATTTTTGCTTTTGCATGTGATATAATTTACCCCATTTTATCTTCCCTTTCCTTTTTTCCAGTATAATCTCCTTTCCAGGGATTAAAAAATTTTTTTTTTATTTCCTCAACTTATATCTATACCCTCTATCACTAACAAAGATACATTTCTCAAGATTTATACATATCATCTTACCATGTAGGGATGTAAACATTTTAACCTTTAAAAGACAGAGGTTTTTTTTTCCTTCCCATTTTACTTTTTTATGCTTCTCTTGAAGCATATTTGAAGATCAAATTATTGTATTTGAAGATCAAATTATTGTTCAGCTCTGGTTTTCTCATAAAAAATAATTGAAAATCTCTTATTTCAATGAATGTTCATCTTTTCTCTTGAAAGATAATGCTTAGTTTTGCTGTATAGTTGATTTTTGGCTGCAGTCCAAGTTCCTTTGCCCTCTGAAATATCATATTCCAGGCCCTTCTATCCTTTAAAGTGGAAGCTACTAGGTCCTGGGTAATTCTGATTGTGATTCCTTGATATTTGAATTGTTTCTTTCTGGCTGCTTGCAGTATTTTCTCCTTGATCTGATAATTCTGACATTTAGCTACAATATTCCTTAGAGTTTTCCTTTTGGGGGGTCTCTTTCAAGGGGTGATCAGTGGATTCTTTCAATGGTTATTTTACTCTCTGGTTTTAGGATTCAGGGCAGTTTTTCTTGATGGTTTCTTGAAAGATGTTGTCTAGACTCTTTTTTATCATGGTTTTCAGTCACTTCTACTTGTTCAATTCTAATTTTTAGAGAATTGTTTTCTTCAGTTAGCTTTTTTATCTCCTTTTGCATCTGGCCAATTGAACTTTTAAATGAGTTGAAGTTGTCTTATTCATTGAATTTTTTTTTCCATTTCAGAATTCTGTTTTTCAAGGAGTTGTTTTTGTTGTTTTTCCTATTTCATTAAATCTATTTTGGAAAGAGTTATGTGCTTTTTCCATTTCACTCAATCTATTTTTAAAGAAGTTTTCTTCAGATAATTTCTGTTTCCTTTTCCAAATTCTCCTGCAAAGTTCTCAATTCTTTTCCCCCATTTTTCTTCTCTCTTTTAAGATCTTTTTTTGAATTCTTCCAAAGAAGCTTTGTGAGATGAAAACCAACACATTTCACCCTTTGGGATTTTACCTGGAGACGGTTTGCTTTTAGTGTCTTCAGTATTTGAGGTCTGTTCTTCACTGTCTCCATAAGTTATTTAGGGTCAGAGCTCTTTTTGCTTTTTTGCTCATTTTTATTAAAAGTTGAGGTTTGCTCTTAGGGTAAAGGGGAGATTATTCCAAGCTTCCTCTACAGGTGACAGTGTCTTCATGCTTCCCTAGGGCTGGTACTGCCAGCTTCCTTAAGTGCTGGGTGGATATGGCCAAGTCCTGCATTATTCTGAGGTTCAGGGGCTCACTATTTGCTTTTTATAGTTGCGTTGGAAGTCTCACAGCAAGTCTGCTGATCCATTGGCTTCTGAACCAGGACAGAGTAGCCAATGCTGTTGAATTTTGGCTAAGAGCCTCCCGGTAGATTCCCTCATCATGTGGAAGCTACTCTGCCCTGGTTCTTGAACTGAGCTTACCCATCTCTTCTCTCTCCCTCCATGCCCGATTGAAACAGACCTTTTCTGAAGTTCATTAAAAATGTTTTCTGGAAATTTTTAACACTCCACACTCCAAATAAATGTGGGTTCTGTCACTCTAAAACCAGTTCAGAAGCTTGATCTGGTGTTAGTCTCAGGGAAACTAGGAAGAGCTCAAAGACCTGTCTACTCTGCCCTCTTGTCTCCACTGGTAGTTTTATTAATAACCATACGTTCAACTACCATTTCTATCCAGATGATGACCAGATGATATATGCATCCCTAATCTTTTTACTGAGTGCCATTTCTGAATTACCAACTGATTTTTGAACATGTTTAATCTAATGTCTTATAGGCATCTTAAATTCGATTTGTCCTGAGTAGAACTCATTAACTTTTCCTCAAAAACTGTCCCTTTTCCTAACTTGCCTATTACTATTGAAGGCACCACCATCCTCCAGTCATTCCAGCTCAAAACCCTGGTGTCATCCTTAACTTCTCATTCTTATTCACTCCACATATCTAGTTTGTTACCAAATAATTTTTACCATCACACCATCTCTTCATATGATTCCCCTTCTCTCCACTCACAGAAGAACCACCACCCATGTACAAATTCCTCCTGTTTGACTTGGGCTGTTAACTTCTTCTTCTTCTTCTTCTTCTTTTTTTTTTTTAAATAATTATAACTTTTTATTGACAGAGCTCATGCTTGGGTAATTTTTTACAACATTATCCCTTGCACTCACTTCTGTTCCGACTTCTCCCCTCCCTCCCTCTACCCCCTTCTCCAGATGGCAAGCAGTCCTATACATGTTAAATATGTCACAGTATATTCTAGATACAATATATGTGTGCAGAACCGAACAGTTCTCTTGTTGCACAGGAAGAATTGGATTCAGAAGGTAAAAATAACCTGGGAAGAAAAACCAAAATGCAAACAGTTTACATTCATTTCCTAGTGTTCTTTCTTTGGGTGAAGCTGCTCTGTCCGTCGCGGATCACTTGAAACTGAATTAGATCTTCTTTTTGTCAAAGAAATCCACTTCCATGAGAATATATCCTCATACAGTATTGTTGTTGAAGTATATAATGATCTCCTGGTTCTTCTCATCTCACTCAGCATCAGTTCATGTAAGTCTCACCAAGCCTCTCTATATTCATCCTCCTGGTCATTCCTTACAGAACAATAATATTCCATAACATTCATATACCACAATTTACCCAGCCATTCTCCAATTGATGGGCATCCATTCAATTTCCAGTTTCTGGCCACTACAAACAAGGCTGCCACAAACATTTTGGCACATACAGGTCCCTTTCCCTTCTTTAGTGTCTCTTTGGGGTATAAGCCCCACTGGTAGCACTGCTGGATCAAAGGATATACACAGTTTGGTAACTTTTGGGGCATAGTTCCAAATTGCTTTCCAGAATGATTGGATTCATTCACAACTCCACCAGCAATGCATCAATGTTCCAGTTTTCCTGCATCCCCTCCAATTTTTGTCATTACTTTTTCCTGTCATCTTAGCCAATCTGACAGGTGTGTAGTGGTATCTCAGAGTTGTCTTAATTTGCATTTCTCTGAATGGGCTGTTAACTTCTAATTGGCCTCTCTGTTTCAATCCATCTTCCATTCAGCTGCCAAAGCAAGTTTACTGCAGTGCAGGTCTGATCATATTATTGATACCACATTCATTCAATCCCAATGGATGTTTCTTCTATCTCTAAGACCTGATATAAAATCCTCCCTTTTGACATTTGAAGTAATTTATAGGCTGGCCTTTTCTTGATTTTCCTGCTTTTTGCTTCTTCTCCTTCCCTCTGAATATTCTCCAATCCATCTACATTGGCCTCTTACTAGTCCTCACATATTCCATTTCCTAACTTTTTATTTGCTCTGCATTGGCTGGCATGTACTCCTTGAGACCACAAAATTCTAATCAACAGCAATGAGCAACTGAGGTATAAGCAATAATCGATTTCTTTAGGAAATTGGTGGTTTCTAAGCAGTCAAGATCCAAGACCTTCTTCATGGCCAAGGAGGCCTACTGCTTGAGGGTAGCCAATATTTATATAGCTTGAGAGCACACACTGAAAATAGGATGAAGTAGTAAAATTTTGTGATTGGTTAACACCAGAAGCAGGAGGAATTCTATTATTGCTGAGGGGCATAAACATTAACCATAACCCCTTTGTTAGCAGGCTTTTAAGTCATTAAATCCATGTCATTAACCACAGGTTTTTCTTGGAAAAGATATTTCACCTGCCACCTCAGCAGAGGTTTTCATAGGAAGTAAAACATGTGATATTTTGGTCAGCAGTATCCTAGGAAATAAGGAAGTGCTGGGCAAAAGGAAATGTCCCAAGGGAACATTTGATTCATAGGTCCAAGAGGGTTATTGGTGTTGCAGTAACAACCTTCAGGGTTAATGTAATATAATTCTTTATAAGAGTCATATATTTTATCTCATGATTTTCAGTGATATCACTAATATATAAGTAGTCATTTGGCCCTAATATATATATAACTCTTACTCTTACAATATAGTTATCAATCTCAGCTCTATTCAATCTAATATTAATCACTGATTCCCATAAAATTGCCATGAAATAAATAAATACTGATTAAATTGTGGAGCAGTATCAAAATTTTCTTCATGTCCTTCTTTCCCTCTCACTCCCAGCTTCTCTGGCTTTCTTTGAACTTCAGCTCAGATCTTACCTTCAACCTTTTCTATCCCTCTTTCCTCTCCTTCTCAGCTGCCTCTTTCTGATCTTGCCCTTTATTATGCTGGACATATTATACGTACATTGTTATTGGAACATTTGTTTCCACTTTTAGAATGAGTTCCTTGAAAGCAGAGACCACATTTTTTGCCTTTCTTTGCCAATAGTTGGCACCTAGTAAATTATAAATGCTGGGTGACTGACTGTCTGACCGACATTTTGATATACAAAGTACAAAAAACAAGATTGTGTATGAAACAAATGTTTTGTTACAGTTTTTTAAAATTAAGATTGTAGCAAAACTTTCCTGTTTTGAATTTCATTTATTTTTCTTCTGTATATTAAAAAAATATTTTATTGATGCCCTTTTCTTTCTCTTTTTTGGGGAATATATCTATTAGTACAGGCTAATTTAGTCCCTAGTTCCAATAGGCTCTTCCATCAAATAAATATAGTCAATAAGAAAAATTAATGTCTCACCCGCACCTATACAGCAACTCTTCCCCAGAAATTGGGAAGTATGCTTTATCATATGTGTGTGTGTATGTGTGTATAAATATATGTATATGTGTGTGTATACATATTTTATATGCATACATATATACATACATTCATACATATATATATATGTATATTCCTGTCCCATTAGCTATCAGACTTTTATCAAACATACCAAATTTTTTTTCTCAATGAAATATTTCTTATTTAATTATACTGATTTTCATTTTTATGTAGTTTGAAATTGCTCAATTGCCAGTTAGTGTGAACAATGAGTCCCATGATTAAAAGTTAAAGTTATGTAAAACATGGTAATTGGTTCTAACCCATTGGAAATATGCCACATGAATTTGAATAATGTGACCCTCCCTCACAGATTCATTATTTGTACTAATGGGAACTTTTGTAGTTAGGCCTTATACCTGTTTGGAACTTCTTGCCTAAACGGCAAATTCAATGGTTGAAATGTAATTTCTGCCAAACTCCCTTCTGGTATTCCTAGCCTTTTTGTTAAATAGAGTGACTTCCCCCCAATAATTGGTGTGCTTGTGTTTATCGAACACTGTTGTGCTATATTTGATTGCTTTGGGGCCTGTTCACTTCCGATTTATTTTGTCTCTAGATTGTAAATAGTTGTCTTTATATTGTCTCCCCCATTAGACTGTGAGCTTCTTGAGAACTGGGGCTAATTTTTTTTTTTTTTTCATTTCATTGAATCCCTAACTCTTAGCACAGTATCTGGCACATACCATGTTTCCCCGATAATAAGACACTGTCTTATGATTTTTTTTGGACAGAAAAACACCAGAGGGCTTATTTTCAGGGGAGGGCTTATTTTAATGAACATTGACAGCAATTTTAATAAACAGGTAAATGTGAACAAAAAAAAGTACCTTTATTCAATAACGATCATGTCATCTTCTTCAACAACATCATCATAAGTGTCCATACCCTGAATTCCGTCCTGGATGTCTTGCGCCTCTGTTTCCTTCAGAAGAAGTGGACCCAATCTGTCATGTCCGGCATTATAGCTCTCTTTAAATGAACATGTCTTGTCCAGGTAACCTGCTTGAAGTGCCTTGGCGACACAGCTGTCAGTAATTTTATCCCATGACTTCTTCACCCAAGTCACGACTTCTTACAGACAGGACTTCACAAAGTTTCCACGCTGATTTCTTTCCATTCTATTTCCAATGTAGTCATTGACTTCCATGCGCAAATGGTCCTTGAATGGCTTGTTTATTGCAATATCAAGGGTCTGGAGATAGGCATTCATTCCTGCAGGAATTATTACTTGATCTATTCTTCTCTCTGCAAGGAAGTTCTTCATTTCTTTAGCGCGGTGAGTGCTGGCTGAGTTCTTCTTTTATCCTCCATCATGCTCCTTTTATCCTCCATCATGCCCCCTCACTCCCGCTTACATACCAAGTTTTTATGTTGTCCTGCCTCAGCTCTCCTCCGCGGCACTGCTCTCAATGGCGCCAGCAAGCAAATCACTGGGGAAGAACAGGATGACACGCTCACTGCTGCAGCTCTGATTGGATGCAACTCGGAGCGTGGCATGCGTTTCACTGGGAGGGGGGAGGGGGAAGGAGAGACAGTGCATACAGAGGGTACCGTAATGTAGCGTGTAGCACCGGGGATCACCTTCACTACAGTAGCAATCTCAATAGGGCTTATTTTCGGGGGAGGGCTTATTTTAGAGGAATCTTGCACAGTAAGGGGAGGGCTTATTTTCGGGATAGGTCTTATTATCGGGGAAATACGGTAGCAGGCAGGCATTTAATAAATATTTATTGACTTAGTGATTTTCAGGTTTTTTTATTGGTACTAAATTTTTGCATCTATGTTTGATTTTTTTTTTTTTGCACACTTGATATATACTTTTCTTCTTTTAACCATAGTCTGCAAGCATAAGAAAATACAGCCCATGTTTATATCTCTTGTTTCTTACTTGGATGTTCATATCAGGGGTATATGGTATATACATGGAGGACTGACACCTTTGAATCAGGGCTTGCCAAGCTTATTTCAGGCTGTTCATTTACTGTGGGTGTCCATCTTCACCCAGCTCTCATCTGTGGACCAAGAAACACAGCAGCCTCATCCAATAAACTATCAGGGCAAATGGGCTAAATCAGGATGAGAGTAACTGATGGGCCTCAAACTTGTCATTGAGTTAAGGAGGTATCTATCCCAAGCATGAGAAGGCTTTCCCTGGAAGGATGGATAAGTGAGAATAGTTTGTTCCAACATCCATTAAGATGGCTGAACCAGTAGCTGTGGAGATTCTCTCATTTTCCAATTTTTTTGCCACCACAAAAGAGTAGCTATAAATATTATGGCCATGAATTTTTGTTTTGCGTATGGATTACTCTGTGGGCATTTTCTTCCTTCCTTTCCTTTTACAGTTTAGAATCCTCTCAGTCAAACTGAAGAAATTTCAAGTGATGTGTTTTCGTTGTCCTTATTGGGAGCACAGCATAATGCAGCCTCAAGAGTCTCTAATGTCTTTGCCTTAAGTTGTGATTCAGAATTGAAATCCCATTTTCTGTCACTATCTTCTTGATCAAAATCTTTATCTTTTCTGAATTCACTTTCCAACTTCATTTCTTTTCCAAGTTGCATAGCTTTAGTCAGCAGAAACAGTGGCAACACCACCTATGTTACCATAGTCTTCTTCAACTTTTGGCACAGGATATGAAACTTTTAGCATCTTTTGAGGTTCCCTTTAATGGTGGAATTTGTTCCTACATGCAAATAGGTCTGGCAAATCTAAGAGGTCTTTCAGTTATATCTTGGATACATGCTTTGCAAGAGAGCAGATCTCTCCTCTTTTTGGTCAGATTGACAGTTGCCTCTGTGCCCTCTCATGAAGGAACCACTAATAACTAGTGATTGCCTTTTCTTCCTTTGACCATTATTGAATGATCTCTCACTAAGAGACACCTGTGACTAGACATCCTCATCCCTTAGAATACAAGAAACTGCGTCCTTCTGAAATGATCCAACTCCCTTTTACAGGAAGCCCTCCATACCATACCACAGGACACCTTATGCCTTCTTTATGTCACGCCCTTCTACCCTCTGACCTCCCAATTTGAGTTAGAGTCCTCTCTCTCCTTGGGGTCTTTTCTTCTTTGTTTCCTCCTTGAAACACTTCTCTTTAAAGGAGCATCTCATTTTATTTGATAAAATGAAGAATAAGAGACTGTTCCTTTAGCCTCTTCTGCCTGCCCTCCCCTAAGGAGATTTGCTGATACTCGATGTGAATGTAAATGTCTCTCAATGGGGCAAAAGCAAAACCCTGCACTTTCTGCCAGGTCATTACAAAATGTCCTTTGCTCTCAGACTTGCTTGAAATCTGATGTGGAGTTCTTACACATCTTTTTGGTAATGATCTTGGCTGGCTCACTATAATAGAGGCAGTCTGCTCAGCTGCCTTAACTTGGCAGGTAGCACATCTCTGTTGTGCCCCAAATCAAACAGGAGGAGAACCAGACGCAGGTATTCCCCATTTTGTGTTTCCCTGCCACCGATCTCTTTCCAAGTCTTTCTTAGCTTTGAGGTTTTCTGTCCCCACTTGAGAGAGAGGAGAAAGTATGTGTTAACGTAGGACAGACTTCTCATCTATCTTCTAATGGGACAAGACAAAGTTACCCTTAATTGGGGAATTAGCACTCTGATTTCCCAGATGGATCCCAATGAGTGACTTTTGTAGATGGCGCTACCTTACCTCAGCAAACACCAAGGGATAAAATCTTAGATTAAACTTTAAGGAACTCTTTCCTCTTAAATTGTTTACATCTGAATGAACAGGTGTTCTTTGTGAGCTGCTCCTGGCCTTGGCAATACTCTTGTGGCCAGAGATAACTGGAACTGCAGAAACAGAGAAGCTGGGAAAGGGGCTTTTAAAAAAATGGCTAGTCATTCCTGCAGAACAAGAGAAAAACACTCAGAGCCTAGAAAAGCATTTGTTAAGAGCAGCTGGGCACAAAGCCCTTCGAGTGAGAGCGGAAGAAGCTCTGGTTGCATAGAGTTGTTTTTGATTGCTGTTTGTTCCAGATCAAGGTGCCACCTGCTTGCCATGGTGCACTTGTTGCTGAGGCTGGCAAGAATCTTTCAGACCCCAGTTAGCGGCTTGTCCCTGGCAGCAGGAGCGTCTGTGGAGATCACACTTCTGCTGTAGTTTCTCAAGGAGAAGCTTTGCAGAAATGCCTCAACCAAGTACCCAGTGCAGCAGTCCCCTGGCCAGCTGTGACTCTGCAACCTCATGTTCCCCTTCTCTGTTGTAGCACCATCTGCATTGCCCAGCAGGAGCCAAACAGGGAGGCCCAAGTTAAAGTTATAGGCCTGGTTACACGCCATTTTGGGTGAATGGGGCTATACTGGCACTGAGTTAGGAGGGTTGTGTAATGAGCTGTATGACTCTGGACAAGTCACTTAACTACTGTCTGCCTCATTTCCTCTTTTGTAAAATGAGAATAATAATAATACCCATGTTCCAAATTTCTTGTGAGGCTCAAATAAGGTAATATTTTAAAAGTATGTGTGTATATATGTATATAAAGTTTATATAAATATTGATAGCTATTATTTTGACTTCTGTGTTTTCCCTTGTGTTTTAGAGGGATTGGAGGAGAGTCAACAGTGCATTGTATTTAATTGAGAGGAACCTCACTGGCTCCAGAAAAATTGTTATGTAGATTATTCTACTTCCTATCTTTAGACGAGGGATTCTTAACATGGATCCATGAACTTATTTTAAAAAATATTTTGATAACTATGTTTCAGCATGATTGGTTTCCTTTATAATTATTAAGTATTATGTCTTATGCTTTTAAAAACATTCTTCTGAAAATAAAAGCATTCTTCTAAGAAGAGGTCCATAAGATTATCCAAGCTACTGAAGGCACTCATAACACAAAACAGATTAAGAATCTTGCTCATATTGCTTGGTGCCTATTAAGAACTTAATAAATGATTTATCTATTTATCTTGGTCTTTACTTCTTCCAGGGATACCTAGAAGTAAATGGGAGCTCTCCCAGGCAAGTCATTCCTTGCTTTAACCTAATGGTTAAAAACTTACTGGTAAAGTTAGCAATCATGGAGTGTTGAAGGAAAGGACTTTCCAGGAAACCAATTATGTTGGAGATGATACAGTTCAAACTCAGTCCAAACCACTTTTTAAATGCCTCCTATAAACCAGACATTGTGCTAACAGTGGAAGGTGACTACAAAGGAAATTGAAAAGTGGAAGGGCAGAGGGCCATGGGATGAGAAGAAGGTGCCTGGCAAGGGGAAGAGGAGACAGGACAGAGTTCCAGAGAAATACAGAAGCAGTGCAGCTGTGAGAAATGGGGAGAAGATTGGATTGGACCCCCTCTTTAAGGGAAGGCCCTGCCGTCCAGGCAGAAAGGCAAAAGGGATTGAGTTGATGTGAATACTAGACAGATTCATTCCCTCAGGAGAATGAGATTTCCCACTGATAGTGCTTTGTGACAGCCCTTTGGCACAAGAGTATCTCTCCTGGGAGGATATAATATTTTCTTGCAAATCCTTGCTTTCTATGACTGAGCTCCCAGTATTACCCTCTGCCAGAAAGGTACAGCTCCCAATAGGAGAATCCTTGTGTGGGTATCCTATGTATGTCTAAAGTAAGGCCTGTGGATCAGTCAGAGACATCAGGGAAAACCATCCTCAGAGTTTGTATGTAAGAGAGTGAGAGTCAGTTCAACACAAACTTTTATTGGCAAGCAGTGGGGAAGAAGGGGAAGGGGAAAAAAAAGAAGGGGCCCTAACATATAACCCCCACACACAGAATACAATTCACATAAGGGCAACGCTGCTAAGTTGAGGGTCACAGAGACCCAGGTACATTCAGATGGGAAGGGGGTTCAAAGGTGCTCTTTTGAAAGTGAACTGTGTCTATCCTGACTTTGGTGGCCACCTGGTACTGGCCACCTTGCGTGCCATGGTTCAGAGTACATGAGATTTTGGGGGTACATAGGTGCAGGGAGAAAAGCAAGCTAACTGAGAAATATAGTATTTTTGGATAAACCCTTAAAATACCCCAACTGTAGGGGTAGGAGGATAGGATAAGGAGAGAATAGAGGGAAGTTCCCTATTTTACAAGACCTAGGAAACTCAAGTAACTTGTTTAAATCATACAATGAGGTCAGGGCTAGGAGGAATCTCAAAGATTCTCTATTCGAACCTCTTTAGCAGTGGTTCTCAAACTCTTTTTCTCAGTATCTTTACAGTATTAACAACTATTGAGAATATGTCCAAAGAGTTTCTGTTTATATGGGTTACATAATAAATATTTATCATAAATAGAAAAAAAACCTGATTTTGAATTTGTAGACCCTCTGAAAGGATTTCAATTTCTTCATCTGAAAATTGTCTGCTCATATCCTTTGACCATTTATCAACTGGAGAATTTAACCCAGATTTCTTGTCTTTCAGACCACTGAGGGGCATGGTAGGAGTCATGTTAGGGGAAGAAATGCTTCTGTTGTGATTCTTGAATCAGAAACTTTTAGGGGTGTGATCCCATCATGGGGAGTGTGCTGGGAGGTTGCTCGGTGGACCATCCATCCCTGAGCCCTCCCTTCAGATTTCTAAGCTTGCTACTTCCTCCCCCCAAGTATACATGTTCCCAGCATGTCATGGAGCTGGCAGCCTGTGCCCTGTGTCACTGTACCAGGTCTCTGGATCTGGATTTCATTCTAGGTTCCATGTGGCTACCTAAGCTTGCCTCAGCAACTTATACTCCTGAGGCTCAAGGTATTATTCATTTTTTCTCTCTTGCTCCAAAAATCATGTTAGCATTTTCTTTTCAACATAAGCTTTCATTTCTTCTGGATGCAGTGAACGCTGTAATGTAGCAGGTCGTTCTTCTCAAGTTACACTTCTGCGGTTTTTAAGACTTGTTCTGCTTTGCTTTATATTTTGTAATGATCCCAGTTAAAAACTGTTTTCTTTTTCTTTTCCTTCCTTCCTTCCCCCTCCTCCTCTTCCTCCTTCTCTTTCTCTTCCTTCTCCTCTTCCTCCTTCTCTCTCTCTCTCTCTCTCTCTCTCTCTCTCTCTCTCTCTCTCTCTCTCTCTTCCCCCCTCTCTCTTTCCCCTCTCTCCCTCCCTCTCCCCTCCCTCTCTTTCTGCCTCCCTCCCTGCCTGCCTCCCTTCCTCTTTCCTTTTTTGTCAACATCTCTTTTGCTTTGTTCAAAATAAAGAGGAAAGTTGCTTCCTTGAAAGGCAGGGAGTCATGGAGGTTTACTGGCTGGTGGAAGGTAGAAGTCAAAAGTTCAAATTTTGGGGTGCAGATGCATTCCATTCAATTTACTCTCTACAGCCTCTGTAATCTGCATCAGAAGCAAGCCAGAAACAAAGATGGACATATCACTCCAGACTTAATTTCTGTTTCCTCTTCCAGAGTCTCAAGGGTCTTTCATTTCCTGTGATATGATGACTGACTCTAGCTTACCAGGGTGAGGGTGATTAGACCTGGAAATTGATCTCATGAAAGAATTTTTCACAAAAGAAAGTCAAAAATGTTAAAAAATAAAAATAAAAATAAAACTGTATTCCCATAAATGTAGGGGACAAGGCAGAAGAGTAACAAATTCTCCTAGAGCTCAACAGTTCATATGAAACAGTGCCATTAAAACACACACAGACACACACACAGAGTTGTTTTTAACATTGCTCAGTAGTCTGGGGCAGCAGACATGGCATAACCTAGAATTCTGTCAATTAAATCTTAGCCTTTTTTTCAATGCCAGGGACCCCCTTTGGCAGTTTGGGGAAGGCCATGGACCCTTTTTCACAGTAATGCTTTTAAATAATTGAAGGAAATGCTAGATTTCAGTTAGAAATTAGTGAAAACATGTCATTTTTTCTCATCCTAGTTCATGGACCCCTGAAATCTATGGGGGTCTGTGGACCCGTGGTTAAGAGCACCAGGCCTAAAATGTTTGTGGCAGCTTTTTTTGTAGTGGCTAGAAACTGGAAAATGAATCCATCAATTGGAGAATGGTTGGGTAAATTGTGGTATATGAATGTTGTGGAATATTATTGTTTTATAAGAAATGACCAGCAGGATGAATACAGAGAGGCCTGGAGAGACTTACATGAACTGATGCTGAGTGAAATGAGCAGAACCAAGAGATCATTATATACTTCAACAATGATAATGTATGAGGATGTATTCTGATGGAAGTGGATTTCTTCGACAAACAGAAAATCTAACAGTTCCAATTGACCAGTGAGGGACAGAACCAGTTATAGCCAAAGAAGGAACACTGGGAAATGAGTGTAAACTGTTTGCATTTTTGTAGCAAAAATAGTAGTAGCAGTGCTACTACTGGGCTTATATCCCAAAGAGATCTTAAAGATTCTGATTATTTTTACCTTCTGAATTCAGTTCTTACTGTGTTATAAGAGAACTGTTCGGTTCTGCACACATTCATTGTATCTAGGATATATTATAACAAATTTAACATGTATAAGACTGCTTGCCATCTAGGGAAACAGGTGGAGGGAGGGAAGGGAAAAGTCGGAACAGAAGTGAATGCAAGGGATAATGTTGTAAAAAATTACTCATGCATATGTACTGTCAATAAAAAGTTATTAAAAAAAAAAAAAAAGAGCACCAGGCCTAAAGGAGCAGAATCACTCATCAGAAAAAACTGTGATATTCTCATAGGTACTTCCTCCACTTTCGTTTAGTCCCCTTCCCACCTCGGTAAAAAGTTCACAGTGTGAACAAGTGCAGCCAACAAAATTAATCAGCACCATGGAGATGAACCTTTAGTAATTAGTAAGGCTCCAAGTCTATTGCAAGGCCTGTGCCCAAAGCTCTTCTGCTGCATAGATTCTGGTAGAATGAACTCTTATGAATCCTTCAAATCAAGGTAGATTTGTGGTACCTTTTAGTGGGAGAATTTAAACCACATGTGACTGCTAGTCCTGTGTTCCATGGACTTTGCCCAATGCTCCATGAATGTTGTAAAGAACAAAACAATCAAACAAAAAAAGCCACATATGGACCTCACTTTCAAGGAAGCAGCAGTTTATTTAAGACTGATTTTGATGAAATTGAACAGAATCTAGCTTGATTTAATACTTAGTTTTAATTATAGAATCTTTTTTTTAAATAACTTTTTATTGACAGAACCCATGCCAGGGTAATTTTTTACATTATCCTTTGTACCCCTGACTGTCAGAAGGCTACCAGATGATGAGATTTTTGGTCCTAGCAACTGAGGAAATCCCCTGCTAAGACCTGGGGCTGCCTCATCCCTCAGCTTCTCTAAGCCTCCTTTTCTTCACTTATAAAAGGAGGTTTTCAGCAGTGTTGGATGAATCTTCAGTGAGGATGAATCTCCACCAAAGGCAGTTACTGAATTATTTAACTTGAAAAGGCTACCAGCCAAGACTAAAATGGAGGGACAGTTGAGTTGGTGGGTGATTTTTTTTTTCAAAGATGTCTGTGAACTGAATGCAGCCTCTGAAGCTGACATGGACAAACTATGGATCTGTTCTCTGCTGCTTGTGCTAATTTTGGCCTGACAACACCAAGAAAGTCCAGGGGCTCCAGCAGCCAGCACCACAGCATTGGTACCTAGAACCACTGGTCCCAGCGCTTCGAGAAGTTGTGAGTGCTATGGATAAGTTCGCTTCCCTTGGCAGATCCTTTCCAAGGATGTCCACAAGGATAATGAGATTCCCACAGGCATTGCCAGAGCTAGCTCAGTGGTGGGAGGAAGGTGTGGGAGAGGAGAGGCATCAGACTGACCAAACTGAAGGCCTGCAGAGCCGTTGGGCTGACCTCAGTGTTTGGGCCTGTGAAACCCGGACAGTCAGCCAGCACCGTGCCGGAAACCAAATCGGTTCCATTTGAATTGTCCTAGGAAGATTCTGAAGGTCGCCTGGCAGGGATAGGTACCAGACACAAGGGCCTTTCTTAAACTAAATTGCCGAGTATTCAGGTGGTGCTGCAGAGAGCGCTACTCCCATGGGCTGGCCCCATTGTTCAAATGTCCAGTGTCTAAAAGACAGAGAACTTGTACAAGTGCTCACATGGCGGTTGGGAGAAGTGATACAAAGACACTTTCAAGGTCTCTCTGAAGGATCTCGGAACTGATTGCACAACGTGGGAGCCACTGACAAGGGACCCCCTCCCCACCCCCTGCAAGAAATGCCTGCATTATAGAATTGTAATAGCTCAAAAGAAAAGTGAGATGTGCAAGTTTAGAGACATTTCCACTCCAAATGTTCATATGGACTATTTGTGCCCAATTGTAGCAGAGCCTTCCGAGATCGTATTGTTCTGGTTTGTCCCAGTTGGACATAATGTATCTTGACTCTAACATAGTGAGGTCGTTTTGAACCTCTTCAAGAAAGAAGGACTATAACCAACCATTTATAAAATGAAGATTCTGTTTATCATCCTTTATCAAGTATCTCTTAATGTACCAAGCACCTGTGCTGGGCCCTGAGGATTTCAAGAGAAGGATGGGAACAAGCTTTGCTTTCACGTAGTTTACATTCTGGGGGAGGGGAGTGGCAATACCACACAGACACAAATAAGTCAATAAGAAATAGGTACAAATTAAATTAAAAGTAATTTTAGAGGCTGGGACGTGATAGAGAGCAGTAGCTCTGCCTCTTTAATGTCTAGAAGATTGAATATTACCCCCTTCCCCTCAATTTTTTTTCACACTGTTAATTTGCATGGCAAATCTTTTTTTGTTAGGTAGCTTGAAGACAAGCTTTAGCTTTCCATGTCTTAATTCTATGTCACTTTCAGCTCACTTGCCAGGAAGATCCCTGGCATAGCAGGTGGAGAACCATCCTGTAAGTCAGGATCTGGGTCTGCTTTTGACAAATGCCAGTAGTGTGACTATAGGCAAGTCATTAACTGTCCAGTGCCATAGGTAACTAAGACCATAAGGTACAGAAAAGCTGCTGTTCTAGATCTTTGAAAGGGATTTCCATACTGAGAGTACCCAAAAAAACTGTACTTCTGTATAGAAAATAAAGAAAACTGACAGAAACTTTAATAGATTTATTACAATACTTTAACCTCACATTGCCACTGATTTGTTAAACATTTCTACCAAAATGTTTCATTAGAATCTCAAACTCAGCATGTCCAGTGGTTCTTTTTAAATCTCTGAGTCTGTTTCTTATCCAAACTTTCCTATTTCTGTTGAGAATAATCAGTTGAATTACAAACCTTAGAATTATTCTAACTATTCTCACTTCTTATTACCTCCCTTACCCCATCCCAATATGCAAGCTTTTTTTTTGGTGACAAATAAATATAGTCTGGCAAGATAAATCAATCAATATGTTGGCTGTAGTTAAAAATGTGTCATTCTGCATCTCTGTCAATTCTTTGCTAAGGACTGGGTAATATGTTTCTTTATCAGTGTTCTGGAGTGATTGTTGATCTTGTATTAATCAGAGTTCTGAAGTCTTTCCAAATTGGTTTCCTTTATCTTGCTGTAGTCATTGTGCAAATTATTTTGGTTTTTCTCATTTCATACAAATGTACCCTGATTTCTCTGAGTCTGTCATATTTGTCCTTTCTTGAGGCAGAGTAATATCCCTTTACTTTCATATACCATAACAGCCACTCCCCTAATGATGAGCAAACACTTTGTTTCCAGTTCTTTGGTACAACGCATTATGCAGACATAAATGATTTTGTACAGGTGGGACTTGCTCCTTTGTCTTTTATTTCTTTGTTATATATACCTAGTTGTGGTATTGTCAGGTCAAAATTTAGTGAAATTTCTTTCAAATTACTTTCCAGAATGATCAGACCATCCTAATGCTAATTCTCTTTCAGACTACATTGATTTGTGTGTATATAAAAGCTTTTCAATTTTGTAAATGTAAATTTTGTTCAGTATAATAAAAATGTTAATTAAATATATCTCATATTCATTCTCTCTATGGTTATAAGAATTATCCCCTTTCCTTCTCTTCAAATTTATATTTAGGTCGTATATCAATTAGGAGCTTATTTTGGCATATGATGTGAATACTGCTCTATACCAATTTTCTGCCGGACTGCTTTCCAGTTTTCCCAGCAGATTTTGGCATATATAGAGTCCTTACTAATTAATTCAGTTTCTTGTGTTTACAATATTGCTATGTTCAGTTGCAATAGGTGACCCATTTACTAACTCGTTAATGAACTTTTCCATATTTTTAAATCAGTACTAAATAGTTTTGATGAATACTGATTTCTACTATAGCTTGAGATCTATTCTTGCAAGTATCTCTGTAAATTAACATAGGCAAGTAGTGTTGTTTTTATTTTGTTATTTTGGTCCAAAACATGAACAACTATTGTTTTTCCAGTTATTTCCTGAATTGGATGTTCTATTATCTACCTTGAACTCAGCATGTTCAAAACTGTTATTGTTTGTCTTCATTTGCATTTCTCTAATCAATAGTGATTTGGAGCATTTTTCATGTAAATATAAATGGATTTGATTTCTGAAAATTGTTCGTTTGTATCCTTTGATCATTTATCAATTAGGGAATGACTTATATTCTTATACATTTGACAAAGTTCTCTATATATTTTAGAAATGAGGTCTTTTGAACTCACTGTTGGTCTCCCCAAACTTTACCCTTTTCCTAATTTCCTTATTACTCTTGAGGTCACCTCCATCCTCTTGGTCACCCTAGCTCTCAATCCAGGTATCCTTCTTGATTCCTTATTCCTTCTTGCTGCCCATATTCAATCAATTTCTCAATTCTGCTGATACTACTTTCTTAGTATCTCTTGTGTAAATTCCCTTCTCTTTTCTGATAGTGTGAGCATCCTGATGCAGGCTCCTCATTGCTCTATACCTGGACTATTCTAACAGCCTTCTGCTTGGTCTGCCTGCCTCACATCTCTCCCCACCCACCCCAATTCAGTCCATCCTCCACTTAGCTACCAAAATGATCTTCCTATGGGTCTGACTGCGGCACTTGCTTACTAAGTAAATGTCAGTGGCTTGCCATTACCCCAAGAATCAAATTTCAATTCCTCTGTTTGGCTTTTAAAGCCCTTTCCACCTTTCAACTTTATATCTTTCTCCTTCCCAGATACTCTGCAGCCCAGTGACTTCCTTTCTTCTCCTCCTTTCTCCACTCTGTCTGTCCTCCTGCTTGTGTTTGGACTTACCTCCCTGTTGTGTTTCTTTTTCTTCTTTTAAAATAAGTAGAATAGTTCTCTCTGGGAGAGAGGTGCAGGTTTCTCGGGGAGGTTTTCTTGGAGGCAGCTTTAGTATCAGTTGAAATTGTAATAATCACCTCAAAACGCAGCCAGGTGATAAAAGTTCAGATCTTTTATTGTCTCTAATATATCCCGGTTAGCTTAGAGCCCTCGGAATATCTCCAAATCCAAGGGTTTTGTCCTTCAGCCTCTGCCTCTGCTTTCTTCAGCCTCCAGCCAGCTCCACTCGTCATGTAATTCTGTGAAATCTCGACTCGTAGCTTCTTCCTCTGAAAACTACTTCTGCCACCAGCCAGCCAAGTGGGAAAATATTCTCTCTTGCTTCGGAGAGAGGGCTTCTGGCGTAATTCCGCTGAAATCTGACCAAGAGCCTCTGTCTGTTTCTTTTATACAAGAGGGAGGAATTGTGGGATGTGAGAGAGAGGGATTATGGGTTTTCTCCCATAGTGCTCTCTGGCCCTAAGAGCTTCAAGGGAGGTGTGAATTCACAAAGTTACAAAGTTTACTTTGTGAATCTGGCATACTTGTGAACTCCGGTGAGTAAAGGTGTAAACACAAGCATTGTATTATTTAGTTCTACTTAGTACCTTGTTTCAGATTCTGGCCCAAAACATTTTCTTGTAAGATCAGATCAACTCTAATTAGTTAGCAGTTTGTAAAGATTCCAACATCTCCCCTCATATCTAGTGCTGTCAGACCCCAGCTAGAAGCCCATCTTCTGCAAGGAGCCTTTCCTGATCCCCCGACTGCTGATCCTTCCTTCTCAGTTTTCCCCCACCATATCTTGTCCATAGTTGGCATGTTGTCTTCCCTGATAAAGTCTCAGGGAGATTCTGAGCTGCTTGTGAACAGGAACTTTTTTTGTTTTTCTTTGTTTCTCCAGGACTTAGGACAGTTCCTGGCATATAAGGAGTTCTTTAAAGGATGTTTTGTGTTTGGGTTCATATAAATCCCGAATATATCTTTATAGGTATTCTCTACTGTTCTTTCCATTTACATTATTATAGTCATTGTGTCTTACTTTGCTTCAGTTCATATCTTCCCATACCTCTCTATATTTTTCTCATTCATCATTTCTCACAACATAGTAATGTTCTATTACATTTGTAGTACTATGTTAATTTAGCCATTCCCTAATTAATGGACATCAATATTGTTTTCAATTCTTTACTATACAAGAAATATTGCTATAAGAGCATTATATCTATGGAACTTTTCTTTTTATCTTTGACCTCCTTTGGCCATATGCCTAGCAGTGAGATTGCTAGGTCAAAGCCACCTTCTTGGCAGAAATTCAAATTCCTTTCTAGAATGTTTGGGCCAATTCACAGCCAAGAGCAGTGTATTAGTGTCCTCATCCTACCCTAACTCTTAGACAGCTTTGATTATTCCTGAGTTCGTTGCCAAAGGGATACTTGTGGAAAGTGACACCTCAGGCTTGTTTTGATTTGCATTTCTCTTATTAGTGATTTGGAACAATTTTCTTATAACTATTTATAATTTGTAATTCTTTGAAGAACTTTTATTCATGTCCTTTGACTACTTATTGAGGGAAATCGCTCTTGACTTCATACATTTGTGTTAGATTCCACTACACTTTGGCTATCCAAAAGATTTAAAAGAGATAGTTGATACAAAGATTATTTTTTTCTGAGTTGACAGCTTTCCTTCTTATCCTAATTGATTTTGTTCATGCAAAAGCTTTTCAGTCTCATGTGATCAAACTTCCCTGTTTTGTTCTTGGTTATCAGGAAGGGCATATTTCTTTTTGAAATGGGTTTTTAATGATATCTTTTGCTTTGTTACCTACATTTCCCTCTATATCTCTGCTTTTTATCCCGTTCCAATAGGACTATCCTTTAAACAAAGATTAAAAAGGGAAAAAAGGGTTCAATAAAACCAATTTATATCTTTAAAAAAAGTCTGATGTTATATGCAGTGTTTTATACCCATGGGCTCCCATCTCTGCAAAGGAACAGGGGGGATATCTTTTCATATCTCTTTAGAGCTAAGCTTGTCTTTTATGATACTATACTACTCAGTTTCCATAATTTTCTTGTTTTTTCAACTTACATTATTGTAGTCATTGTGGATATTGTTTTCTTACTTTATTTACTTTATCAGTTTATATGTCTCTCCAGACTTTTCTGAATACATCACATTTATTGTTTCTTGCCACATAGTAATTGATTATATTCATGTACCATTGTTTAGTTGTTCTCTAATAGATGAGCTTCTACTTTCTTTCCAGGGTTTTTTTGGGTTTTGTTTTTGTTTTTGCTACCACAAAGAGTACTTCCTATAAATATTTTTGTGTCTATGGGACCTTTTTTTTCTTTATCTTTGACTTCCTTGGGGTTTATGCTTAGCAGTAGAATATCATTTTAATCAATTTTTTTACATAATTCCAAATTGCTTTCCAGAATAATTGAATCTTTTCACAATCCCACCAGTAGTACATTTGTACTTATCTTTCCACAACTCTTCTACCACTGCATTTCAAAGAGGGACAAAATCTTAATATTGTCTGCTAGGTATGTTCTGCTTCTGGGAAATAGGATAGACAGTAGTCTCAGAGATGAGGCCCCTGCCTTATTCTGTGGGCCCAACCATCTCCATCTCTCTCTCTCTCTCTGTAAGGGTTAAGAGATTTGCTGAGGATCACACAGCTAGTAAGTGTCTGAGACTGTATTTGAACTCAAGTTCAGGGTTGGTGCTGCCTAAGTGCCCTGCTGTTGTACCTTTTGAGGAACTGCTTGCTTTTCTTAGTGCAGCTCTCTCTTCATCTCCTTGCTTCTGCTTCTCTACCTCCCTCTGTTAATGTCATGGGCTGCTGCAGACTTATATACACCAGGAACCTAGTGACTCATTCCTAAATAGCTCAGCAATCCTACCCACTCAATTTCCTTCTGATGGGGAACTGAAACCACAGACACCTGGTGGGGTCTGACTTTTTGGGCAAGGAAGGAAGTGCTGTGCAAACATGAGAAATGCACTGATGGGGTGTAGAGAAAGCGTTCTTGAGGTGTTGGGGCTAGAGAAAACCTGGTTTTCAGCCTGCAACCCCTCTTGGACCTTCAGACTTTTGAGTAACTATTTTCTTTTCTCTCTTCATTCTTTCTCTTTTTTTCCACTGACAGTTGGAAGTATCGGTGGTGACCACGGAGAGAGCCAAACATTTCTACAAGTCTTGCGATGTTCCTGTCACCATCTATAGTGATGCTGACGAGTGGGAGGTCAGTGCTTTGGGACTCTGGGCCTAGACTCCTTTCCATTTCTGTCCCTTTCCCTCCACAACCATTCTCCTGGCCTCTGCCACGCACCAGAAGGGAAGGTCCAGACATGTGGCAGTGGTCAGAACCTCTCATGCAAAAGAAACATGGAAACTATTTCCAGCAGCTGAAAACCCAGAAATCACTCTCTGTTTCCAGGTACAGGGTCTTTGCCCCTGGCCTGAGACTGAGGCCCTTTATCCTTATCTTGGTTGTTGAAAGCACCAAGGAGCTCAATTTGTGCTCTTTGTCCACATCACTTAGAACTGTCTTCACTATCATGAGCCTATCCAATTATTTCCCCCATCCCGCTTTCAGGATTCTAATGTTATGCCATAATTTCCTTTGATTGTTCTACCTCAGTTTCCCTTAATTGTTCTATCTCAATTTCCCTGAATTGTTCTGCTTGGTTGCAACATTCCCACTCCTAACCATTAATACTGATATAACTTAGGGCTAGCTACTCTAAGGTTATAAACTGTGAATGTCTAATCAAGATAAGGAGAAAGACCTTCTATCTTAGACATCTTGACTCCAGCCCTTGCCAACTTATCAGAATGTCCAGTGCTCACTCTGCCTCCCCCATCCTGTCATTGTTCTTCCTAATCACTAAACCCTATAAAGAATCTCTGGGACCCCACATTCGATACTGGATACTTGGAGACGAGAATCCGATCCAGTCACTTAATCAAACTCTCCAATAAGTTATTTTAACTCTGTAATCTCTATTTTGCCTCAGTTTCTCCAGCATTACACTAATATCCTGCAGCAGGGAATTCCACAGTCTGATTCATCAGTCATAAAGTATCTAGGCTGTAGGCAGCTCTGCCAGTAGTTTTTAAAATCTTTAAACCCAGAAAAATTCCACTTGGTTCACAAAATATGCAGTTGCCTCATTGAACAGGGTTCTGGGCCTTCCTTCCCTTGTCCTTGGGTTCTCTTTTTCTTTTTCTGCTTCCAGTGGCTCAGAGAACTAAGCACCTTAAACCAGCAGATTTGGAGCTCCCCACGGAGGGCAGGAAGTATTTTGTTTTTTCTTTTGCCTTTGCCATTTACCACACTAGCACATGAATAATGTAAATCCAAGATTGAATGGAAGCCTCAGGTACCTTTTATCAAAGGAAATAACATAATTCTGTTTCTTCAAGAATAAAAACAGAATTTGAGGAACTAGAAAGGTGGGGTAAAGCCCTTTTGGGTTCCCAGCCCATCTCTTTAAGGCAATGCTTCTTAAGCTTTTTTTCCTCTGAGGTCCTTTGGCAGGTAGTCTGGGGAAGCTCGAGCCTTTCTCAGAATGAAGTTTGTTGCCTGTGTTTGTAATTAAAGGGAATGCTAAATTTTAGTTTGCAGTAAGTGAAAACAAAGGTAATTTTCCCCCATCTGAGTCCTCAGAGGTCTTCTCCAGGTGAAGCACATGTGCTCTAAGGCTTCTGGTGCCCCTGCCTCTGTAGACACTGGATCAGCCCACCCCCCACAAAGGAACGGTCAGGGGATGTCTATCTGGTCCAGGCTTGTGTCCTTCTGGTGCAGCTGTCAAAGACTTCCTGTGTGTGATTGTGAAGGCAGCTGCCCTGCACATGGGCACAGATGGGAGCTCCCTGAGGTTGGGTTCTTTCTGCCCATCGCGGGGCCTTCGCCCGGCAGAGTTTGAGTAAGCATGTGCTTCTTTTCAGATGTGGAAGAGTCTCTCTGACCCCGTCCTGCACATTGACCTTCGGAGATGGGCGGACATGCTGGTAGTCGCCCCTCTTGATGCCAACACGCTGGGAAAGGTGGCCAGCGGCATCTGTGACAATTTGTTGGTGAGTGACCCACTGTGCCCGCCTTTCTGTTGTTGGCAGCGGCACCCTGTGGTGTGGGGCCTTCACCACTTTCTGCCAGGCCCTGAGGGTCCGTGACTGGGGGCGCCTCTTGCCTCATGTCCCCTTGTGTCCAGGAAGATAAATAGACTAACTGCTGATGAGCAGATATGCCCACAGCATGGTACTGCTTAAAGGCATCTTATGGGTCCCACTGTCCTTGTCCTTTTCTCCTTGCTCTGTTCTGGGCTGTCTGGGACTTCCTCTTCCTTTTCCTTCTTCTTCCTCCTCTCATCTTGCTCATCTTACAGAACTTTCCTTGACATGCCATTTCATTGTTTTTTTTAAGCCCAGAGCATCCTGTCTCTTTCAGGGTGAAAGTACAGGGGCCATCAATGGTCTGATCCAGTTGTTGACTTGTTCTGTTCCCGACCTGGGCCGGTTTCCCACCCTGAGGGAGCCCGGAGGTTTTCCCTCCCTGAGAGTTCTCCATATTGGCGCCAGCCTTGGTGTGGGAGCCGGCGCAGCCCCCCTGCCTGACAGCTAGGAGAGAAGCGTGGGCAGCCTGGCCCGGCCATTTTCTTCTTGCTTCTCTTCTCTCCAGCCTCTGGCTCCTCCTTTATCTCCGCTTGATTGAGGTCTGAAAAAACTTGTGAGAGATCAGATAAGGGCGCTTACTTCCTCTCAGCGCTTACTCAACTGCTGTCTCTAGATTGAAGCTTTCGCCACCGGACTGTGGTCACACAGAGCCAGCTTGGCACGGTAGAAAGGGGAAGGAAGGAAAGAGAGGGGCTGCTGATGAATGTGGGCGTGGGGAGCAAGGCAAAGACATGCCCGTTTCAGGAAGTAAGAGTTGTTCAGAGGAACTGCTGTCCTGGAAAGACTTCCCTGGCGTTCTTAGGCAGCGCTGCCCCCAGGAGGGGCAGGCTGGGCAGGACTCGGTCAAGCGCTGGAGGCCCCCTCGTTAGGGGTGGGGGCCGGGCGGGCAAGCTCCTTTGTCTGTGAATTGGCCCACGTGGCCTCAGAGCTTCCCTCCAACTTTGGTAGTGTGTGAAAAAGTCCCAGGATGCAGCGAGAATCGTCTAGGATGGCTTAGGTTCATCGAGCCCCATATTTTGGTAAGGGGATCAGACCCTTTGCCCACAGATTGTTTCCATACCCCTCAATCTCCTCATTTACATTAGTAGTAATGAGTTCTTTCCATGTCACTTATATAAATTAATCGAAATCCTTAGTGAGTGACTCCCTCAGGGTCACTGTGAAGGCAGGGCCTTCTCCCTGAACTAGCCCGCACGGTGCCTCACATTTGGGGAGAGGAAGTATTCAGAATGTGATGTGGTGGGGGGGGAGTCTCCTGCCTTTCCGCCCTCTGTGATCATGAGACATGTTTAGATCTGGGGGCCTCTGGTCTAACAGAGAGAGAGTAGGGAAAGCAGATGCTCAGGCTTGTCCAGGAGTGGTGTGGGCTGAGCAGCTGCTCCTAAAGCTGGGTCGTCCCATCGGATGGAAAGGATTGTACAGGCCCACAGGCTGGTTCTGCACAAGGAGCTTGGCTGGGAGCCAAGAGGAAATGCAACTGAAACTGTCAGTTGTTTTATTGGTGGAGACAAGTGGGAAATTCTGGTGTTTGAGCTGGCTTTTCAGGCAGGCTTCCATAGGTGGTAGTTCTCTCCCTTCTTGTGGGTGGAACCTTGGAGTTCCAAGAGCAGGACCAGGGATCAGAGTGCGCCTGATCTTCATCCTCTGAATAAAATCTCCCATTCTCTGGCTGCAGCTCCTGGCAGGACTTCCTCCTTATCATGTCACAGTTAGCCTTCCTGTCAGGGACTAGGGTTTGTAGACTACAGTATTCCACTATGGCACCTGAAGTCAGGACTGAAGGAGGAAAGAATGAACCTGGACCACTACCTGGACAGGGGAGCATTCTCTTCTTCAGAGAGACCCTCCTCTCCAGGTCACAGAATCCAGGTCACAGGGACAGAATCATCTTGTCCAGTCCATAGAGTAGTGATATCCTCTGCTGCAGGATCCTCCAACACATAGGCGCCCAGTCACATTCAATTAAAAGCTCCTTGAGAGAGGGACTCTTTTTGTATCCCCAGCACTTAGCACAGTGTCTGATAAGGAAGGACTTAATAAATGGTATTTGACTTGGCAGTGGCCCTATAGGGAATCACCTTATGTGGTGCAGTGGACAGAATGTGTTGCTGAGCACAGTCCTGGCCTTGAGAGTTCTGAGTTTTGAGACATTGAGTAGCTCCTGCTGCTTGTTAGCCATGGCATTGTGGACAGGTCATTTCTTCTCCTTTTGCTTGCATCAGGTACCTTTCAGAGTTGTTAAGGGAATTATTTTTCATGAAGTATAACATGTGAATAAATGGGAGTGATCACAGTTTCCCTTTCCCTCAGATAAGCTACTGTTCCCTTGAGTATTTTCCCTTTGGGAGTCCTTCCTGTCTCCTAACTATCCTTAGCTGTGGCCTGGAGGCCTGTCAGACACCCTGCTTTTAATTGTATGGCTTGCAGTTGGTGGAATGCTTCTCTGAGGGCAGTTCCCTTCATGGTTTAGCTGGAGGCCTTTAGAGAATGGCAATATAGTACAGTGAAGAAGAGCTGGACAGGGGATTCCAAGGCTCTGGGTTTGAATCCTGCCTCTGCCACATGTTATCTGTGGAATCTAATTTCTGTCTCCACATTTCTTTCTCCACATGCTGCCAAGTTTCTGTCCAGCTCTGTAATAGGATCCTGGGACAAGTTCCTGTTACCACTTGTTTTTTGTTTTTCTTAGTATATTTTCCTCCCCTTACTTGTAAAAATAATTTAAAATATTTATTTTTAAAACTTTGAGTTCCAGATTCTCACCTTCTTTCCCTACCCCTCTACCCTCATTGAGCAATTCTATGTCGGTTATATATGGGTAGTCATGTAAAACATTTCCATAATGGTATTTTTAATTATTAATCTTTATTAACAATAATAATAAATAATTTAAATTATTAATAAGGCCAATTTTCCATAATTAGCCTTTTTAGAACTGGAGACAAACTTAGGGGAAAAATTAGCAGGAGGAGTGGCTGATCACCTGGTAATTATTGAACTCCCATATCATCTTGTGAACAAGGCATTGTGCAAAATGGAAAGAGAAAGGCAGTATGACACGGTGGAAAGAACTCTATCCTTGGAGTCAAGAGGTATGGGTTCAAATTCTGATCCAACTAGTTACTAGCTATGTAGTAGAACTTCTCAGTGCCTCAGGTATCCTTTTAGTCTGTGGCAGGATATAGGTGTGGCCTCCCAGGTGGTCATGAGGAAGATGCTTTGCAGACTCTGAAGCCCCGGTAAATAAGTTATGATTGCTACTAAGCATGGGAGATGACAAGGTATGACTCTCATGTAATAGTAAATAAATAGTATGAGACAGTATTTACTGAACGTCAGATGATTGATTAAAAACCCTAAGAGCATTAGGAGATCAAAAGGAGTGTTCCCTGGGAGTAGTCACCCCTTGGGACGGCGTCAGGGAAAAGGTGGGGCTTGAGTCAGGCTTTGAAGGACAGAGGGAGCTTAGCTGAGCAGAGGCAGGAGGAGAAGGTGTTCTGGGCCCACGGGCTGCCGTCTGTGAGAGCAGAGGGTCCGTGAAGAGGCAGGACTTTAGTTAGCAGGTGTCATATGGCCAGACTGAGACATTCTGGGCAATGGAACTGACCTTTGCCTGAGTAGGGGATCAATGGGCACCTGACTGGAGGCAAAGGTCTTATGGCAAGAATCAGTGGTAATCTGTCTCCTTTCCTCACAGACTTCAGTCATCCGGGCCTGGGACCGAACAAAGCCCCTCCTCTTCTGCCCAGCCATGAACACCGCCATGTGGGAGCATCCTGTCACAGCCCAGCATGTGGAGCAGCTGAAGGGCTTTGGCTACATCGAGATCCCCTGCGTGGCTAAGAAACTTGCCTGTGGAGATGAAGGTCAGGTCTCAAGAGCTCCTCACTCTGGCCCTACCCCCGGCACTTGTTCTATTTGTTCTGTCTCAGGAAGCTTGTTCTGCCTCCAGTCCTTGGGGAGTCCCAGGGATGGGGAGGGGGTAGATGTGGGATGGTCAGGGCAGAGCTCCATGCAGGTCTCTGCAAGGATTTATAATCCTCATCGGCTTCCTGGTTAGCAACCTGTTGGGATTAGCCTGAGGACTAGAGCTCCCCTTGGCTCCCTTTCCAGTCCTGGTGTTTGGAGATGCTCATGTGGCTTCATTAAAAGCTACCAGTATATGGCAGAATATGTGAATGTCACTTCTCCTTAGTCTAGAAGAGTCTTTGCAGGATCCCAGACTTATTTTACTTTGGATTTTTTTGCTCTTCAGGTTTGGGGGCCATGGCTGAAGTTTGTACGATTTTAGGGAAAGTGAAAGAAATCCTTTTGGAACAGGACTTGCTACACCAGAGTTGATCCAAGAAATGGCCCCCCTGCACCAACCTGTTTTCCACAGAGAAGAAGCACGTGCACTGACAAAGACTCTACAGGAGGGTCCAGTACTGGGGGGAGTCCTGACTAAGCCCCTGAGTGCACTGTCATATCCAGGCCATATGCAATCTGGAAGAAGCCAGGATGATGAGGAAACTCCCTCCTTCTCAGGCTCAGGTCTGATCTGGGGCCACCCTGGAGTGTTGTACACCTTCCCAGGAACAAAGGAGCCACCCAGGACAGAGGAGCAGGGATCCATTTGGCTTTCTTTTGGGGGTTCTTATGGGACTGCAATGGTGGTCCTCGCCAGCCTCCCTCCCCTAATACTGCCTCTGTGCAAGAAAATCAGGTTCTCTAATGGAGGTTTGGATTGTTTTCATGGAAAGTGGAAAGGCTGATGTCCATTGCAGTGTTTTATATACTTTGGAAGATTGAGAAATTGAGATAAAAGAATTATGTGCATCATGTAGGAACTAATTTTAGCCTCATTTTTGGCTAGAGATCCACAACGCTATTGGAACCCCTGCTATTGGGTTGATATCTTGTTTCACAGCCTGAGGACCCAGACCCCTTTTGAGATCAGGGAACACAATGTTTCTGCTCTTATCTTGCTTCTCTCCTTTGAAACCAGAAATCATGTCTTCCACCTCCCTATCGCCCCATGGTGCCATCATGGTGCCTCCATTTAACGTGTATTCAGTAAATGTTTTTTTAATTACTTAATTGGAATATGACAAACCATCCTTTCCTAGAGGAGCAGCCTCACTTTGAAAGTCTGCAAATATGGCGCTACCTGATAAACTCTGGCCTGAGGGAAGGCTGGCTTGGTAGGCAGACATTCTTATTGCCTAGGACAGTGGCCCTCTCATGTCTCCAGCAAAATGGTCCTTGTATTCAGCTGTACTACCCTTTAGGAAGAGATTTGGAAAAGTAAAAGGGGTGGGGATGGTGAAAAACAGAGAAAGAAAATCTTTGGGTGAGGATTGAATTCCTCACCAACTTTGCACAGGTTTCCCTGTGCCCTCGAATGTTCAGGAGTGCCATGCATGGGATTCAGCCCATTGCATGGAGGAATAGAGCCCAGGACTCCCACACTGGGGTCCTCCCTATTCGCCATTCCTTCTGCATCACTCTCTGGAAGCCCCCAGTTTGTGTGAAGGCCTCCACACCTCCCCAGCTGGCAAACTTGGGATTCTGCTTTTGGTCCCTACCCCACGGGGAAGGTCTTGTTCTCCTCCCTCTCCTCTGAAGTTTACACTGGCTTCCCACTTCTAGTCCCAGAGGTGGCGGCTATGGGGACCGTACCAGAAGGTTCAGGAACAAGATTTGTGGGCCAAGAGGCCTCATCCCTGAGTGGTCACGTGGGGAAATCAGCACTGTCCACAGCGGTCTGCCCTTTTCAACCTCTTACTTCTTTGCTTAATAAAATTGTACCAGTGGAGTAAGATCATGTAGGACCCAAGTATGAAAGAGAATTGCATTGCTTTTGTTTGAGAAAAGAACACTGATAGTTCACTTGATCAGGAGCACGGGGACATGGGGATCAATGAAGTAGAAAATCAGTGTCATTCGAGCTATTGCTTTCTTCCTTTCTCCAAATTGTAATTAAGTTGGGGATTTCACAGGCATGGGCATGTTCCTTTTCCATCCCTGAGGGAGGGTAGGTGCCTTGGCCTGGATTGCATATTATATGGTGAAGAGTCTAAGATGATATTTGAACTCAGGTCTTCCAGGCTCCTGACAGGTCCCCTCTCCATGTACTGCTGTGTTCTTCCCAGGCCAGGGAGCTCCCTACTTCATAAGGAAGTTGTGGAATGGCTCTCCCCAGGTTAGAAAGTCCTTCCCTTCAGCTGAAGTTTGCTCCCGTGGAGCTTTCCCGATTCCTCAGTCCTTGGCACAAATGGCTCTCTGGACCCGCACACCGGTGGGGCTGCTCCGTCTGCCACGGGACCGTCCTTTGGGTATCTGAACACGGTGCTCCTCTCTCGTTCTTGTGGCTTTTCTTTTCCAGGGTTAAGCCACAACCCTCAGATTGTCCAACCCTTCCTTAGATAGTGTGATTTTCAGACCCATCTTTACACTGAATGGGCAAAGAAAGGAATGGTTGACCAAATTACTGAAAGTTCATTCAACCAACAATAGAAGTGCTCATTTTAAAAACTTGCCTGATTGAAATTGAGGAGGGGGACATTCCCCAGAGGCTTGGATTTCTCAGATAGAGGGTTGGGGAAGCCTGGTGTCCAGAAAGTAAGGGTACTGGGGGATTTTAGCTTCCTCTTACTTAGCTTAGCTTACCCTTTGGGTAAAGACCAATCTTTTGACTGGTGTCCTTTCTTTTCCAAAGGAGTGGGCTGCCTTATAAATAGAGGAAAACCAGGGCTCAGCATGTTAGCTATGACTTTCAAAATCTCAAGGGCTTTAGCTGAATTCATCCTAGAATTGAGAACAGTTATGTTCTCTCTGTACATGGCCCCTCCCTAGATTTCTGTGGACCCTACCAGGAAGGCCGGTATGAGCACAAAAAGTATGGCTCATCATCCACAGGTTCTTTTATGTAACTGCTGTGGCTTCCATCAGCTAGGCACTCGAGTGGCCCTGGCAGCAGCCGCCGCCGCCAGAGATCTGTTTGTACCTACAGTGAGATGCAAATGGTTTGTCGCCAGGTGTCAGTGGACATCTGTTATGTCCTCAGCCTCTGCTAGGTACTCTTGGGATACAGAAGCATTATCAATGGTCTCTGCCCTTGAGGACCTTAAAACCTACCCAGAATGATTGGATTCACACATTAGGGAACAAGATAAGAGAAGAGCTTGAGCAGCATTGCTAGGGGCAAAACCTGCAAGATGAGATGGCAGATCTGCTCACCTATATCTAAGTGTTATCTAAGCCTACCTAAGACCCTACCTGCTGCAGGGTCCAAAGGGGAGGGCGAACTTGGGGGCAGCTGAGTCTGGAACTGGGCCTTCTGTCTGGGTAGGATAGACAGGGGAGGTGAGAATGCATTGAAGGCAAGAGGAACATTCTGAAGGAAAGATAATAGGATGAATGATGAGACCATCGGTCTGACTTGAATGGAAGATACCTGTTTGGGTTGGGGAGAGTGTTGGTAGTTATTGGGTCAGTAGTTTTGGAGGTGTGTTAGTGCAAAGGTTCTTAAACTGGGTTGTGATCCCATATGGGGTTGTATAACAAAGTGAGGGGGTGAAATTATGAAAAATTACTTTTATCTACAAATGCTTAATTTGTTTGCCTGTTTTATCAACCTACATACCTAGGGCCACATAAAAAGTTCTTGAGCAAAAAGAAGTCGTGAGTGGAAAAAGTTTAAGAAGCCTTGTATTAGAGAGAGTCAGCTTCAAGACTGGCGGCTTTCATGAGGCAGCACAAAGAGCTCTGAATGTGGTGCTGGGGGACCTGATACCACTGGCATGACTTGGGCTTGGTCACTCAATTGTGGACTCAGTTCCCTCCTCTCTAAGGCCCCTTTCAGCTCCAGAGCTACTCCTGTCTGATAGGGAAATTCTCAAAGAAAGCTATTGTCAAGCAGAGCTTCTTGATATCACAAACCCCTCTGGTAGCCCAGAGAATCCTATAGACCTCTTTCCAAAATAACATTTTTAAATGCATAAAATGTAGGATTACAAAGGAAACCTAAAATGCTTAAATAAAGGGTAAGTTTTCCCCCAGATTCATGAAGCTACCCACAGACTAGTGGATAGTTAGTGGGTAGTGAAAACATCAGGGAGGCTGGCTGGGACTAGCCTGGCCATCCCAGGGGAGGTGACAATGGAAACATACCCAAGGGTCCCTTCCATTAAAGTCACAGGCATTTGGAAATTGGGTGGAAGAGCTTGTGTATCTCCTGTCCTTGAAGTCAGTTCTGGGTCGTTGGGAAGGGGAGGAGTCCACAACCTGACCCTAACCGTCCTTGCCTTCTTAGAATCCATTTTTTCTAAAGCCCATTTGAGAAATCTGGCCCTAGACAAATGTGGATACCCAGTTCTCCCTCCCTTCTCTCCCTTGAGCATTTGTTGTGGTGGCCAAAGCAGCAGGTCAGGGAGGAGAAGGGAGTTGGATGAGCAAGGTCCTGGGAGGAAGGGCCTGTTTGTGCTGAGGACTCCCAGGCGGAACCCCGCTATTCTGTAAGGAGACCTTGAGGTCATGCACTGGCGCTCACTTCTGCCCTTGACTCATGGTGAAGGGAGGCTTGGCCCAGCTAGAGTGGGTGGGCATGGGGTGCAGGGGTTGGGTTGATGCCTTGGAGAGTTCCCAGAGCCCTCCTGCAGAAGCGTGGCTCCAGGACACATTGCCCTCCTGTTGGGACTTGTGTGTCAGCATCACATGGCTGCCCCTTTGCCTGCTGACCCAGATAACAGAACTCTGGGGATGGGAGGTTGTAGTGGACTCCCACGAGGTGATGGGCATTCTTGGAAGAACAGTGAGAGTTCAGAGGGCCCTTGTCTTTATGTGGGCAAAGCAGCAACTGCTGAGGCCTCCTGAAGCAATGAGGTTGGTGACCAGCAGAGACAAAAGTGGTCCCTGCTGGGAGGGAGGCCGTCGAGATGCCCGCAAAGGCAAAGGGAGAGCTTTTGTGTCGGGGGTGGTTGGAATCGGCTGAGAGCTTGGAGCGGCCCTGTGAAGATTTCCAGGGGTTCTGAGCTCATCTGCCAGACCTGAGGCGGGGGATTCTCAGCTAGTCCTTTAAGGAGAACTGCTCAAAAGTGCTTTTCCAACAAATTCATTGAGAGAAATCTGGAAATGACCTGGGGAAAATTGGAATGATGGGAAAGGGAAAAGTGGAGAAAATAACCCAAAAATTCCTTTTAAAAAACAGCAACGACAAATGGTTGCTTTGAAGAGAACTATGTAGTTTTTATTCTGAAAAGTTCAAATGGATGGATAGTGTGTGCTGACCTGTGGCCAGGATGAAAAGAAGTAAAGGGAATGAGTATCCCTGGCAGAAGGCTAGCCACCCTTTTCTTACTCTCTATTAGAAAAGTGAGTTGAAAATGCAAGGGAATCCTATAGAAACTCAGCTAAATGCAGGGATCAAGCAGGAAGCCTGAGCACTGGCCAATAACCCAGCAGTCCACCTTTTGCCAGAGAAGTGAGGAAATTAAAATGCAGATTGAAACACAATTTGAGATTTTGTTTTGCTGGACTAGACACATTTACTATGACAGCTTTAATTTATTTTATTACTATTGCTCAATTGATGGTAAGGTGAAAAGTTGAGGGAGAGGTAATAAATGAGTATTTTTAAAAACCCCAAATATAAAAAAACCCAAAGGGGGAAAATGTATGCTTTGTGGCAAGTCAAAGGGAGCTTTTAGGTGACAGTAAGCCCTGCCTCTGGGTCTGTTAAGCATCTTTGTGGCATGTGGGCTAGTCTAACTCAATGGTTTTTTGCTGTGCCTGGAAGGAGGATGGGGTTCAGTGGTAAAACCAGTGGGATGAGAGTAGGGGTGTGAGACTCATTGCAAAAGGAAGAAAGAAGACTTCTGCAATCTTCTTCTGTCTCTGTGGTCAGCTCCCCACGTAACATTAAATTGTGGTCTCCTCAGCCCAGTGGAGATCTCAAAACACAATTTATTTGTCTTCTTGTTTCCAAGCAAGACACACTTGGGTTATTGGTTCCTTATCTTAAGAAACTGATGCGGGTGGATAAAATAATTGGTACATCCTTCCCTCAGGGTATGTGCCAAAGGAAAGTAATTAGACCTCTTAGAGTATCAGTTTCCTCATCTTTAAAAGGGGGACAAAACTTAAGCGTTTTTATGTCACAGTTTAGAGAGAAGCGAGGTATTAGACCGACTATCAAACTGAAAATCTACACAACTGTTGGGCTGAACTCGTCGGTGTGTGGCCAGTGCACCAGCGCCGTGCCAGGAAAACGAATCGCTTCCATTTGGATTGTCTTAGGAAGATTCTGAAGATCGCATGAGACACCAGGTCCTTTCTCGAACTAACCTGCCACACACTTTATTATGCCACAGTTCTCTTTAACTGTCCTGACTCAGTTTCCTTGTACAAGTTTCCCTTGTCTCAGTCTTCCTAATTACTCCCCTAAGCTGTAAATCTCCCTCTGGTCCATGAAGGCTGAGGACCAATTAGTCTAAGGATATAAATTGTTAGCCCAAGCAAGATAAACAAGAGAGTAGACTTCCTGATTATCTTCTGTCCTTGAGAATTTACAACATCCCTCTAAAATATTCCAGGGTATTTCACTAACATCTTTATCTCTGGGTATTCAGACATCCTGTCTCTGGGTTCCTCTTTGATTCACAGCCTTTTCCAGCTGGGCTTCCCGCTCTTTCCTACTCTTTCCCTCTTCTTTGTCTCCAAAAGGTATATAAAGGTTAGAGATTCTCCATTCATTGCTGGAGAATGGCGGCTGGCGGTGGATGCTGGACGCTGGATTCTTTGAGATGACAGTCTCCTCCAGACCTGGGACCAACATGAATTCCTTGGTCCCAGTATATCTTTATCTCTGACTGGATAATTTGAGACTAGAGTCCTGTCCAGTCAATCTTACTCTCCCATTAATAAAATATTAAAAACTCTCTAATCTCTCTCCTGCCTCAGTTTCTCTGGCATTACAACTTCACTCGACTGCAGAGGGCACAGCCCCGTGGGGCTGGCCACTATTCGAAATGGGCGCTTGCCAGAAAGACTTCTCATGGAGAACTCGCACAGGGCAAGGACAAGCTGGTCAGGAAACGGGCGACGAGGACACTTCAAGGTCTCAAGAACTTCAGAGTTGATTGCGTGACATGGGAGACGCTGGCACGGGACCGCCCAGCACGGCGTGCCCTCATCAGGAAGGTGCTGCACTCTGTGAGCAAAGTAGCTCAGAAGAAATGCACGACGCACAGAATTAGGGAGTCCTCCCCAAAGGTGCATCAGGACTGTTTGTGTCCGACTGTGGCAGAGCATTCTGAGCTCGTGTTGGTCTGATCGGCCACTGCCGGACATACTAACCCAACCGCAACACGGGATGTCATTTTGGTCCTTGAGAATGAAGAGCGACAACTAGGTCACAGCACAGCAAGGGCAACACCCTTAGAAAGTTTAAGGTTCTCAGAACTGTAGCTTCCCCAGAAAAGGAGGAAGTAAGAAGGAGCGGGTGTCCCCTTTCTCACGTGAGGCCTTAGGGGCAGAGAGAAGGGAAAGCAGCCTGGGTGATGTCACACAGCAAGCCCGCAGCAGAGTCTGAAACAGACTCCCAAGCTCCCGGCCTGGCGTCTGGTGTTTCAGGACGGGGCGCAAGCGGATGCCACCCAAGGTGGCATTGTGTGCCCAGGGCCGTGCACCGGGCCATGCTTGATCTTGGGCAGCTTTGCACCGCTTCAGTTTCCTCAGGTCTTAAATGGAAATAACAGTTGTTTCTTCCTCCTCAGAGGATGATAGGATTAGTAGGACACTGGTAAGGTTCATTGAGATCAGAACATAATAGCTGCCTAACATTCTCTCCTAATGTCTTCCTAATTGGCCTCTCTGCTTATAGCCTCTCCCTTGTCCAATCCGTTCTCCAACAGCTATCAAGTGGATAATCCTGAAACACAGATCTGAGCAAGTCACATCTCCCCTGTCTCCCAAGATATCTTCAATGTTTCCCATTTTTCTCTAAAATAAAGTACAAAATTCTTGGTTTCACATTTAAAACCACTTCATATTGTCTTTCCCTATTCCACTTTCTGCTCACCTAAGATAGTGGAGTTAAAACACTCCTTGCTCTCCGTTGCCACTTCCAAACTCTCCCTCTACCTCCTTAACCAATCTTTCTTCCTCTGAGGGTTATACTATCCAAATTTATTACCATCATAAATTTATTACACTACTATTTATTAAATTTATTATTACTATTAGACAAATTTATTATTATAATAAATTTATTACCCAGTTCAGATCCTAGTGGCTGTTATCTATTATTCCCAAGGAAATTCTCCTTACTTCAGTGAATTCAGCACTTGGCTCACAAACTTTTATCTTCTCATATCTTATTGTCATACAAGGAGACTCCAACATACACATTGATACCCCCTCAAATTCCCCAGCTTCCCAGCTGTTTGATTTACTTAGTTCCCATGATTTATTCTACTTCCCCTCAGCTAGAGATGGTTACCCCTTCAGTATTGTCATCACCCACAATACTCCACTTCTATGTGAAATCCTACGAAATTCTTTTATCTGGTCATTATCTTTTATCATTCTACCTTTCCCTCGGCCTTACAACTCCTAACCCCTCACCTTCATCCTCACCTTACCTGATGTCCGATCCCTCTAGCCCTTAATTCTTTCTGAGGCCATACATAGGCTAAAAGTCTTCTCCCTTCCTCATTGCGACACGGTTCAATTTTACATTATCTTCTACTCTTCAATCCCTTGTTCCATATCCCTTACCATACCTTGCTTAGCCTCAGTTTTCAATTATTCTTCCTTTCCTCTTTATAATGTGTCACTGAACAGAGTTGGAAGAAATCACCAAACCATACTGAATTATACACATTACCGATTTATGTTACCTCAACTGGTTACTCACTGTGGAAAAACAAACATTCTGTTCCTCCATAATTGATTGACTATTCCCCTTCTCCATAGTGGCTATTCCAAACCTTGTCTCTTCTCAAGCCTCCTACACAGGGGTCCTCAAAATTTTTAAATAGGAGGCCAGTTCACTGTCCCTCAGACTGTTGGAGGGCCGGACTATAGTAAAAACAAAAACTTTGTTTTGTGGGCCTTTAAATAAAGAAACTTCATAGCCCTGGGTGAGGGAGATAAACGTCCTCAGCTGCTGCATCTGGTCCAAGGGCCGGAGTTTGAGGACCCCAAGCATCTGAAACTGTCCTCTCCAAAATTAACTCTTAATTGCCTGATTTATCTTCATCCTCCTTAACCTTAGCCTTAGACAATGGATCATCTTTTGGATGTTTTCTTTTCCATAGGTTTCTGTGACACTGTTCACTCCTAGTTCTCTCTATCCCATTGTTTCTCAATCTGCCTTGTTGGTACATCAATATCACATCCACTAACTATGGAGGTCATTCAAGGCTCTCTCACTTTCTTTTTTCCTCTGTACCATTTACTTGATGATTTCATCTTCTTTCAATTAACCAAGATTGTCCACTTAACCATCTTAGATTCCCAGATTATATAACCAGTCTTAGTCTCTTTTCCTGAGCTGCAGTCTTTTGCAAATATAATTGATTAAGGCTGAGGAAACAAAACCCAATCAAATCAATTTATTAGCAAGATTAAGCAGTTGTATAACAATCTCCATTGAATGATAGTCATCAAAACTTTCTTGTAGTCAATTATGAGGAACAAATTAAGTTACATTATCTTGAGCAATAAGGGCATTTCTTCTTTATGACTGACCAGAGTATGGCAAAACGAAAGGGTACAACCACAAGATGTACAGAACATTTCCCATTTCATTTATGCTCAGTTCTGTATTCCTGCAAAAGCTTTCCCAGAACGTTTTGTGGTACTGTATTTCTCTGAAATCACAGAAACAAAGTTATACAGAATTGTAAGCCACAGAATCAGTGCTTTTTACAAGATAGAGCTGGTTTGATTTCTTCAAGCCTTGCATCAAAACAGCATTCCTTTTGAACATCTCAAGCTAGATGTGCTGTAAGTGTGTCAGATGCAACGTAGCCAAAACAGAACTCCTCATCTTTAGTTCCAAAATTCTCCCATGGCTGAACTACCTTATTACTGTCCAGGGAGCTATCATCTTTCCGGTACTCCCCAGGCTTGAATTCTCACTGTCATCCTCAATTCCTCCCCCTCACCTTACAAATCCAATCCATTGACAAATATTGTTTTTACCGTCACATCTCCCATATATAACTCCTTTCTCTCTACTCACATAGGCTACTACCCTTGTTCAGGAGCTCACCGCTTCTCACTTTGGCTATGACAACAGCCTTCTAATTGGTCTTCCTCCTCAACTTTCTCCCCTCTGCAGTCCATCCTCTATTCAGCTGTCAAAGTAATTTTTCTAAAGTTTAGATCTAATTCTATGCCCCTCCCCACTTCTGTGCTCAGTATGATCTAGTGACTCTATTACTTCCAGGAACAAATATAGACTTCTCTGTTTGGCATTTAAAGCTCTTTGTGACCTGGCTTCTTCTGACTTTTCTAGACTTTGAGAATTTATTCTCTTTCACATACTCTGCAATATGGCTTCACTAACCTTACTCCTTCACAAATGTAATGGCCATCTTTTGTCTCCATGCCCTTGAAATGGCTGGCCCCCAATGCCTAGAGTGGGCTACCTTCTCCCTTTTTAGTTTATTGACTTCTTTTAAGACTCAGCTCAGATCTCATCTTCTTCAGGACATAATTTCTTCTCCCTACAGCTGTTAATGCCTTCCCCTTCCATGTTATATTTCATCCTCTCTGTATCTATCTTATTTACCTGTTATGTCCCTCATTAGAATGTAAGCAAGTTGAGGACTGTTTTTTCGCTTTTCTTTATATCTCTTAGCTTCTTCTAACACAAAGTCCTGTTCTTAGTAAGTGTTGAATAAGTGCTTTTTGACTGAGTGACAAACTGGCCCAAAAGTTCTTCCCATACATGATATCCATCCAATACTCCCATGCTTTGCATAAGTCCTCTCTGACCTTTGAAATGCACTCCCTTCTCATCTGTGCTTTGTAGAACTTCAGCTTCCTTAAGACACAGCCCATGTCCTCCCTTCTGCATGAGGGTTGGACCTGTCAGCTGTTAGCGCTCTGTCCCTCCTTTTCACATTCGGTATTTTTAAATTATTGCCCCTGTGAGCCCTCTTGTATGGTGCCTCCAACATGTTTGTCAAATTGAATTGGATCATGAACAACACTGGAATGATGCATCATTTAACTTTTTCCTTTAGGCCTATGAATGCTACAGAGTTTAATATCTTCCTTAATGACTGTATTAGAGCTGTAAAGTAAAAAAAAGATCAGATAAATTCTAAGGAGATCAATTCAATATGCTTTATTAAAGGAAAAATAAGAGTATTAGCCCGTCTAACTTATAAGGTTGTCTTGAACTTGAAGAACACCAATGTATGCACTCCTAGACAGCTGCCCTGTGGCCCTATTGGAGAAAAACCCTGGATAGCTAGACTAAAGAACCTTGAAGGTCCCTGCTAGTTCTGAGACCTATTTCTCCCCGACTTTGGGGATATTGCTTGTATTCTATTTTCTTTCAGCTCAGACTCTTTAGAAAAGATGAAAAAAATGACTTTGGAGAAGCTGTCTCCATCTTGTAGTGAGAAACTCATCCAGTAATAATGGCTGGTGTACATATCCCAGAGAGTAGTTTCCAAGACATAACTTTAATTATGATCATTTATTTTCTCAGACCATCCTTTCTTTCCCCTTCTTGTTTTATCCCTTCCATCTAAGCATCACCCCTCACCCCCCAATTCAATACACAAACCCAACACAAAATCCCAGAATTTATGGATTTGAAAGGGATCTGACCGGCCATCTATTCTGACCTGTGCATAAAAGAATTCCCCATTATAACATACCATCTAATGACCACCTAATCTCTTCTTGGAGACTTCAAAAGAAAGGGAGACCCCTTCTCCACTCTTATACTCCCTGTAGGAGGCAACCCATTTGACTTTGGGACACTTCTAGTAATTAGAGTTTTCCTAACTTTAAGCCCAAATTTGCCTCTTTGCAGCTTCCATCCAATGCTCCCACATCTAGGGCCAAACAGAGCCAGTTTATATAGGATACAGCCCTTTGTACAGGATAACCCTTGTCCAAGATAGCCCTTTAAATACATGAAGATAGCTCTCATCCCTATTCTTTTACCTCTTTAGGCTAAGCACCCTCAGTTCTTTCACTAGATAGCACCTGATTCTGTGGCCAGTGTCAGCTTGGACAAAATACTGAAAAAGGTGCATGAAGAATTATCTTCTTGATCAAGGTGGCCAGTGATACTTTACAAGGCCAACAGAAATCAGTCTCCCTGAGGCAATATGGCCTACTTGCTGAAAGGGCTGTTTCTCAATAAAAGCTGGATGGTACAGTGGATAAAGCATTAGCTTTAGAACTGGGAAGACCTAAGTTAAAATCTAGCCTCAAATGCATGACATTCAATTGTTGTGATTCCCTGGACAAGTCACTTAACCCTGATTGCCTTGCCAAAAAAACCCGAAACAAACAAACTCATAAGGAACTCTTTGTACAAAAGATTTATAGTAGTTCTGTTTGTAGTGGCAAAGAAATGGGAATTGAGGAGATGCCCATCAGTTGGGGAATGATTGAACAAGTTGTGTTATATGATTGTGATGGAATATTATTGTATTTTAAGAAATGATGAGCAGGATGGTTTCAGAAAAATCTGGGAAGTTTTACATTAACTGATGCAAAGGGAAGTGGGCAGAACAAGGAGAACATTGTACAGAATAACAACACTATTAGAACAATGATCAACTATGAAAAACTTAGCTACTCTAATCTAAACAAGGGACCAAGATAATTCCAAAGGATCTACAATGAAAAATGATATCTACCTCTAAAAAGAGAACTGATGTACTCTGAATGCAAATGGAGGCACACTTTTTTCACTTTCTTTATTTTTCCTTTTAGTGTGCTTTCTTTTATTCTTTAGATGTAGTATGTTTTCTCTCGCAACATGGCTAATATGGAAATACGTTTTGCATGACTTCACACATGTAATCTGTATCATATTGCTTGTCTTTTCAAGATGTGGTAGAACTGGAGGGAGGGGGAGGATTAAGATCTCAAATTTTAAAAAAGAAGAATGTTAATTTTTAAAAATAAATGTAATTGGGAAATATTAAATGAATAAATAAAACACACATAATTGGGAAATTTTATAGAAACTGCTAAAGAGAGAGGAAGAAGAAGAAAAAGGAGGAGGATAAAAAGAAGAAGCCTTCTTTTTCCTCTCCTCCATCTCCCCATTTCCAGATAATGACCCTGTCTTATGGACTCCTCAGTGTTTTTATGTCTATTTTCATCCTATCAGCCTGGGCTAGGTGCTCATTCCCTCATAAAGGCCGCCTTTCTGGTTTCCCAGCCCTCAGGAATCTCTTCATAACCTGTTCAAATTGATCTTCCTGAAGTACTGCTCTACTCTAGCTCTCCCCTCTTCAAAACCTTCCATGGTTTCCCAGTGCCTTTCGGGAAAAGCCCGGCTCCCTTTTCACTCAAGAGTATCTCTGCAATCTGGTTGGGAGCCCATCTAGACCACCCTCACTCAGTCTGTTCCAAACTGTGTCCATGCTTTGGACCCAAATCAAGTGCCTCCTCCTTCGAGAGGCCTTTCACTTTTATTTCAACCAATAGTGATCACTAGGGCAGCTAGGTTTCAGTTCAAATCCTGCCTCTGATACTTAAAAACTGACCCTGGGCAAGTCAATGAACAATAAAATGCAAATGATAAAACACCTACCTCACATGAGGTGATTTTTATAAAGTTCTTATTGCAGTGCCTGGCACATGGCAGGTGCTGGATAAATGCTTATTTTCTTTGTTCTCTGAACTCCTAGAGAATTTGAGAAGCTTTGTATTATGTTGGACTAGAGCAGGAGTTCTGTGTGTGTGTGTGTGTGTGTGTGTGTGTGATGTGCACACATGTGTGAGACAGATTTCTTGGGGAGTCTAGTGAAACCTATGGACTCAGAATTATGTTTTTAAATGCATAAAACAAAATACATACAATTACTAAGAAAACCAAAGTTTAGAGAAAATAAAGATTTAATTTTTTTCCCGTCCAAGTTCACAGACCTTCTGAAACCTATCCATACAATTAAGGAAGGGGAGAAAAATCCAAATGGACCTTGGAGACCTCAGTGGACATTGAGATTCTGATTCTTGAAACCCTTATTGGCTGGAAACTTTGTCTCACAGCACATACCACATGGTATTATTTCTTAATTGGCTCACACCAATATATCATTTCTCCCACATAGACTGTGAGCTCTAGGAAGGCAACACCAAGTCCCTGCTTGATTTGGATAGGGTGTCATGCACAGAGCAAATTCTCAATAAATCTTTTTTTAATGAGTGAATAGAATTTTTTTCATCTATTGAGATTATCACATGATTTCTGTAGATTTTGTTATTGATATGGTCGATTATGGTAATAGTTTTCCTGATATTCAACCAGCCCTGCAATAAATAGAATTTTTGAATGAATAAATGAATGACCCCATTTGGCACAATACTTCTCTCTTCATGGCCAGTGAGCTAAGAATAATTTTGACATTTTAAAATAAAGTTCCATTTGGTGTATTTAAAAATGTGCATATTTATTTTTAATATTAAAGTGTAAAAACCATTCTTAGCTCCTGGACACACAAAAACAGGCTGCATTCTGGATTTGGTTTGTGGATTGTAATTTGCCTAACCCTTCTCTAGAATACCATGACAGCTTTGGAAGATCTAGAAGCACCCTACAGAAAACTAGATGAAGAAATGTAAAGTTGGCATATGGTTAAAACTTGCAGGATTTTATAAATCAATCAGTCAATCCATCAACAAGCATTAAGTGACTGCTGCATGTATCAAGCCACTGAGATAAGTGCCAGTGGTCAAAGACTTCCAGGAATGATAAACGTTGGTGAATGTTTTCTGCTCTGTTATGATCACCTCTCCCCCACACGCCTTCCCTGACTCTCATTCCAGTGTAATTTGATTGAAGCTGAAAGCTGGCCATTCCCAAGAGGGCCTGTAGGAGTAGAATTTATCATTTCTATCTCATCTGAGTCTGAGCAACCAAGTGTGGTCAGAATAAAGGGCAGGGAGATTCGTGTCCAGGATTGGAGGCTGCCCAGCCAAAGAGGCACCTGCTTCTCCAGAGTCCAGAAAGGCAGATGAAGCAGGCCCTGGTGGGAACCTTTGATCTCATCCCCATAATGCAGAAACGCTCCAGTGCTTAAGACCAGAACAGACCCTCCCCAGAGATCTCCCCCGCTCGCAGCCTCCGCAGGGAGAGGGTGTCCTTTCTCTTCTGGTGGCTTCTTGCCCAGAATGGAGGCTGGTCCTTCTAACGGTGGGAGCAAGGAGGATGGAGCCCGGGGCCCATCTAGGCCTCTGCTTTGGGTTCAGAAGATGAAGTAGAGGTATCAGTCAGGAAGAGAAAATTGGATGAGAAAAATAGATACTGGTCAGTTGGTGTGTGAAGGT